>NC_134275.1:66387212-66642212 GCF_031893055.1 Leptodactylus fuscus
ATGTGATATACAGTCCATGGTCATGTGATGTACAGTCCATAGTCATGTGATATACAGTCCATGGTCATGTGATGTACAGTCCATAGTCATGTGATATACAGTCCATGGTCATGTGATGTACAGTCCATAGTCATGTGATATACAGTCCATGGTCATGTGACGGACACACAGGTGCGCAGCTTGTTACCAGAAAGATGTCTGATTACTGTGCTGCGACTGTAACGAGCTATGCACCTGTGTGTATATCACATGACCATGGACTGTACATCACATGACCATGGACTGTATATCACATGACTATGGACTGTATATCACATGAGTATGGACTGTATATCACATGACCATGGACAGTAAATCACATGACCATGAATTGTATATCACATGACCATGGATTGTATATCACAGGACCATGGACTGTATATCACATGACCATGGATTGTATATCACATGACCATGGACTGTATATCACATGACCATGGACTGTAAATCACATGACCATGGACTGTAAATCACATGACCATGGACTGTATATCACATGACCATGGACTGTATATCACATGACCATGGACTGATTTCTATCCACTGGCAGTAACAATGAACATCGGCAAGCTGAAATCTAGAGAACCTTGAGGAATAGATACAGAAAGTATATTGCAAATTGGTGTCACTTTTCATTATACAAACAATAACATTTACCTCTCAATATTGGTCTGAAACTGGACAAAACCTTTAATTTCCTTTCCAGACACTGCTCAGCAGGGTAAAAAACCTGTCAACAGTGTTAATGGTTATCTGAAATTACAGTAATCAGTTGTAACAGCCGCGCTCCAGGTTATACCAGAGAGAAGAGTCTATACACAAAGCACAATACACAATAGTTATCATATAGAGAAATAAATCCACATTATATTGCCAACACATAGAAACCATGCCAGGTACTGTAAATAATATTAATTACCTTTACTATATCAGTGTATTTTATGGCTGCTGTTAGTCCTCTGCCATGACGAAAATTTAAAAATGTCTAAGGGGGGCACAGCTAACGCCTCTAAATATAATATTATTAATATTTTTTATTAAGGGAACCGCTTTCCTTCTCCATGTATAAGGCTGCTCTCCTACTCCTAAGCTTTAGTTGGACTGTTTGTTTACATAGAGTCCATATCTAGTTCACACACAGAACTTTATCAGTGGGGAAGAGGCTGTCAAATGATTTATCCCCTCATCCTGTGCACTGGCTGACTGTTATCTTGAAGCATAGCAGTGTTAATTGCAGTGTTAATTGCAGTTAATTGTGTTAATTTCAGCCTCCTCCCCCCTCCCCTCTCTATAGACTTGAATGTAAACAGTAATTCAGCTTGATAAATGGAAAACAAAACATATGTCTTATTGCATATAAACTTATGTAAATGTTAATGGGGCCACTATTACAACCAAATGTATAGCCGCCATGTACAAATATAACCTATATAGTCCTATATATGTATGTCACTACTGCCCAGAGATGAGCCTATTAAGTGGACATGTGCTCAAAGGTTCATTTACACTGAATTACATAGAATATTCCATAACTATTGAGAATCTGGCAGCCAAAAACAACACTGCATGGTAAAGACAAACCACAAACCGCTGTACTGTACCTGAGCATTTTGTTCCAGCATTTTGCCTGCGACAACTCCTCCCTGTATGTGCTCAATCTCTCTTGTATAAGCAATTTATTTTGATCCTTCTTATATAAAGCTCTATGACAAGGAAATACAGTATTTCTCTATGATCATCCAATGATCTGAAAATTTAGCAGTCTCAGTTTGGGACCCCCAATGATCATGAGAACAAGGGTACTGCTGCCTTATAGTGGTGGTCGTACATAGGCATTTCCTCTCCATTCAAAGTTTATGGACTGACAAAGATAGTAGAGTACTGTATTCCACTATTCATAGACATAATGGAGCATCAGTAGACATGCACAACCATTGGGGACACCCCATTCTCATGAATGGTGAGGGTCAAACAATAAGAAGACATTTATTATTTATGTAGATAGGTGACAAGTGTTGACTATGGGTCAACTATGGGACCTCCCGCGAACACCTTATTTTTCATATTGGGCAGTGACCGATAAACAACGTGCCATGATACATTGTATGATACTGGAAAAACTAAAAAAATGTTTAATCAAACTTTGAAGGGCACCAATACAGACCAAACACATGTGGAACCAAAATTACATGGCAACATATCGAAGAAAAAAGTACCCTCCACTGTACTCCTTAATCTGACCTTCCTAAACCCATCACCAAGACTTTCCTTGTGCTGCACCAGTTCTCTAGAATGCGCTACACTAGACAATCAGGTTAATACTAAAACCCGTCATTCTAATATACCATAACGGTACAACTTTTTAGGTTGGACTATCATATTCACTAATCTAAACAGAATTGCAGTTGTACAATTCATATGTACATATACTGTTTGGTACTGATATTTTCTTACAGTTCTGTGTTCTTTAGGGTTGAGCCAATCTTGAGATTTCAGGATGTGAGTGTATCACTCACGTCTCCCCTCCTTGTACCCGCCCACACTCTCCTAAGCAACAAGTCCTGCCTTCTCCCAGCATGAGTAACACTAGCCTAGGGAGGCGGGGGCCCGCACGGCGCTCTGCCGGCGTGTGAATGAGAGAGGAGAGGAGAGAGAATAACGGTCCAGGGCTCCGGGGAGCGAAAGCGGTTCTGTGCAGGTAACTAGGGTTGAGCGATCGGATCGGAATTCTGTTCCCGATCTTTTTTAGGCAGGATCGGAACTAGATTGTGATCATGAAATTTACTTGATCGCCGATGGGGATCCGATCCCGATCGCTCAACCCTAGTGTTCTTACATGTATCCATATATAGATTCCTGTTTTTAACCTTTGACCTTGATTTGTGTGTTCCTATCTCACTGTAATAGGAGAATAAATCCTTCCCTTACGTGTAGAGGTTTGGTATCAGCCAGAGAGGTTAATGTTCAGAACATGGCTATCTTTTTATCAAGCAGAGCATCTGACACACAGAAATCATAAGTCTCGCTGTAATCCGTTCAAGACAGTTATAGGCAATTAAAGTCATGCAGAATTAGTATTGAAATGCATAAGAGTTAGAGAGTTCTGGCAAGTGAAATGCACAATGAAACCTCTAATGGTTTCTTCCTAGCTAATTGAGGATTGAACTGCACAGACTAAATGTGCACTGAATAATTTGCTATCTATTGTGGCTCTTCACTGTGATAGATCGCTAAAGTGGTTCTTAAAGGGGTTTTCTGCTTTTATAAAAATAATCACTTATGTAACTTTTCATAATCTCATCGTGCTAAATATTTCTGCTTGCTGTCAGTGAATGGGATTTTTGTTAACATTCTTAATCCTAAAATAGTAACGGGATCTACAAAAAAAAAAAGCTGGTCTAATTCAAGGGTGGTCTTCTCAAAGTAAGAAGTCATGTGGGGAGGTTTTATAGTCTATCATTTAGAAACTGTTGTCTTATTGCAGTACACATGGATCCACCCCATATTATATAAATACCCATTAATTTGAATGAGTGGCATGTAATACTATTGTATAATCCCATTATTTGCTACGGTATGCAAAATGTATGGCTAATCCAAGGGTGTAACACGTATCCATGGGAATCAATAGCAAAACTTGTGACCACCTTCACACTAGTGTTCAGCTCTCCTTCGTTCAGGATCACGTGGGGATCTAAAAGAAGGACAGCCTGTCTGCTAAAAAGTTCTGATACTGCTATTAATGGATTAGTAAGTGCACTCCTATAACTTTAGCAGTGTTTTAAGTTTTTGGATTATTCTCCTAGTATCTTCTACATTTGTTTACCTGATGTAGCTTTCTGCTGCCTTAGCTGATGCAATGCATTATAGTAGTTGTAGGCTCTTACACTATCTCCCTATCACTTCTCCTCCCCCCACCTCTCTCCCAGGGGTGAACCTACCCCTTTCGCCGCCCGAGGCGAACTACAGAAAGCCACCCCCCCGGGAGGAGGGGGCAGAACGAAGGGGCGTGGCGGAGCACAGGGGGCGTGGTGGAGCAAAGGAGGCGGGGCTTAGAGCCATTCAGAGGCAGAGAGAAGGCAGGGAGAGGACCTGCTCTCTGCCTGAGCGTGAGGAGAGGCTGCTGGAGCAGCGCTGCTCCAGCGGCCTCCCCAATCCACCGCTCGGTGCTAAGCCAGTCCAGGACAGCTTGTCCTGGACTGGCTTAGATAATCAAAAATTCCACCCTCCCTGGGGCCCTGACATAGCGCTGCCTGAAGCGCTCGCTTCAGGTCGCCTCATGGGAGGTGCGGCGCTGCTCTCTCCCTAGTTATTCCACTCACTGTTAGCCCTTCTCAACTCATTCAGCCCACACCCCTAGCCCATTATACTTACCTGTTTTCCTCCTGTCCAGGATTCCTTCTACAGGGAATGGCTCCTCCTTTTTTGTGACTGCCAGCACGTAGCAGTCCTTTCACTACATCTCTATTGCGCAGGCTCCCACACTTGCACAATAGAGATGACGTGTCGGCTTCAGCACTAAACCAGGACTTCGGCTCTTTTGCGCATGCGCAGGCTGAAGGTCAAGGAAGGAGGAGGAGCTGTTCCCCACAGAAGGAAGTCTAAACAGGAAGAAGATATGCAAGTATGATGGTGGATGGGGGACGGTGGGAGTAGTAGTGACATTCCGTTTCTGGAAACGGGGAAACGGATTGTCACCAGATTATCAGAAAATATCCCTTGAGTAAATATACATTTTTGATTAATTAGGTAATTTATAAAGTAGATGGGGGAAGGCGTTTAGATTAGTGTAGGGATTTATATTTATCCCAGGCGACCCCTTTAAGGGCTCGTTCACATTTGCGCCGGTCTCCGTTCTGCAGGTTTCCGTTTTCTGCACAAAACAGAGGCAGGAGACGGAAACCTGCAGGACTCTCTCACCCATTCATTTGAATGGGTTTGAAAGATGTCCGGCCGTGAGCGGCGGTGAGCGTTTTATGCTTTCCGCTGCGATAATACACACAATGATGTCACAGTACAGGAATAATACACACAGTGATGTCACAGTACAGAGATAATACACACAGTGATGTCACAGTACAGAGATAATACACACAGTGATGTCACAGTACAGAGATAATAGACACAGTGATGTCACAGTACAGAGATAATACACACAGTGATGTCACAGTACAAGTATAATACACACAGTGATGTCACAGTACAGAGATAATAGACACAGTGATGTCACAGTACAGGGATAATACACACAGTGATGTCACAGTACAGAGATAATAGACACAGTGATGTCACAGTACAGAGATAATAGACACAGTGATGTCACAGTACAGAGATAATACACACAGTGATGTCACAGTACAGAGATAATACACACAGTGATGTCACAGTACAGAGATAATAGACACAGTGATGTCACAGTACAGGGATAATACACACAGTGATATCACAGTACAGAGATAATACACACAGTGATGTCAAAGTACAGAGATAATAGACACAGTGATGTCACAGTACAGGGATAATACACACAGTGATATCACAGTACAGAGATAATACACACAGTGATGTCACAGTACAGGGATAATACACACAGTGATGTCACAGTACAGGGATAATACACACAGTGATGTCACAGTACAGGGATAATACACGCAGTGATGTCACAGTACAGAGATAATACACACAGTGATGTCACAGTACAGAGATAATACACACAGTGATGTCACAGTACAGAGATAATACACACAGTGATGTCACAGTGCAGAGATAATACACACAGTGATGTCACAGTACAGAGATAATACACACAGTGATGTCACAGTACAGGGATAATACACACAGTGATGTCACAGTGCAGAGATAATACACACAGTGATGTCACAGTACAGGATAATACACACAGTGATGTCACAGTACAGGATAATACACACAGTGATGTTCCAATACAGGGATAATACACACAGTGATGTCACAGTACAGGGATAATACACACAGTGATGTCACAGTACAGGCATAATACACAGTGATGTCACAGTACAGGGATAATACACACAGTGATGTCACAGTACAGAGATAATACACACAGTGATGTCACAGTACAGAGATAATACACACACAGTGATGTCACAGTACAGAGATAATACACACACAGTGATGTCACAGTACAGGGATAATACACGCAGTGATGTCACAGTACAGGGATAATACACACAGTGATGTCACAGTACAGAGATAATACACACAGTGATGTCACAGTACAGGGATAATACACACAGTGATGTCACAGTACAGAGATAATACACACAGTGATGTCACAGTACAGGGATAATACACACAGTGATGTCACAGTACAGGATAATACACACAGCGATGTCACAGTACAGGATAATACACACAGTGATGTCACAGTACAGGGATAATACACATAGTGATGTCACAGTACAGGGATAATACACACAGTGATGTCACAGTACAAGTATAATACACACAGTGATGTCACAGTACAGGATAATACACACAGTGATGTCACAGTACAGGATAATACACACAGCGATGTCACAGTACAGGATAATACACACAGTGATGTCACAGTACAGGGATAATACACAGTGATGTCACAGTACAGAGATAATACACACAGTGATGTCACAGTACAGGGATAATACACACAGTGATGTCACAGTACAGAGATAATACACACAGTGATGTCACAGTACAGGGATAATACACACAGTGATGTCACAGTACAGGATAATACACACAGCGATGTCACAGTACAGGATAATACACACAGTGATGTCACAGTACAGGGATAATACACAGTGATGTCACAGTACAGAGATAATACACACAGTGATGTCACAGTACAGGGATAATACACACAGTGATGTCACAGTACAGAGATAATACACACAGTGATGTCACAGTACAGGGATAATACACATAGTGATGTCACAGTACAGGATAATACACACAGCGATGTCACAGTACAGGATAATACACACAGTGATGTCACAGTACAGGGATAATACACATAGTGATGTCACAGTACAGGGATAATACACACAGTGATGTCACAGTACAAGTATAATACACACAGTGATGTCACAGTACAGGATAATACACACAGTGATGTCACAGTACAGGATAATACACACAGTGATGTCACAGTACAGGGATAATACACACAGTGATGTCACAGTACAGGGATAATACACAGTGATGTCACAGTACAGGATAATACACACAGTGATGTCACAGTACATGGATAATACACACAGTGATGTCACAGTACAGGATAATACACACAGTGATGTCACAGTACAGGATAATACACACAGTGATGTCACAGTACAGGATAATACACACAGTGATGTCACAGTACAGGGATAATACACATAGTGATGTCACAGTACAGGGATAATACACACAGTGATGTCACAGTACAGGGATAATACACACAGTGATGTCACAATACAGTAATAACAAATAATGCATGGTGCCAGTCACAGCGCCCCCTGCCAGTAATCATTCATCGTTGATCATTGTTTTACAGCTTATATAATGGGTTCTAAGCAGGGTATAGATACTTTGGTTGCAGTAGGTGTTACACTCACCCCTGATACATGGTGATGCGGAGTGCCCCCTCTTCCACATACCCCAGTATTAATGGCAAATGGTGAGTCAGGGAGGAGGTATTTATAGATTTTCAGGGGGGGAATGTGGAGGTCGAAGAATCTCTTGTTAATAATGATGATATTCTGTGTTTACATGAAGCTTAATGATAAAAATAAAAAGCGTAGAATTTCTATTAGTTCATTATCTCCATGTCTCTGCACTGAACAGATGGGTGGGCAAGCGTGCCGGCTTCAGGTAAACAGTCTACATCTGCTTCAGGTAAATTTTATTTACAGATCGCAGAAAAATCCTACATTATATTAATTTTCCTTAAATCTTCCTTGCGTCGGAGCATCTTAAGTTACAGAGGCACTTAAGCAGAAATATGTGGTAGGCACTCGGAGAGGCTGAGATAAAGCAGGTACTTTGGGAACACCGTACGCCATGGCACAGATCTCCTGAGATCCCTAAATGTAATGCAGAGGGAGAAGCGAAATACAAAGCACCAGTGGCAAAAAGAATAGTGTTCAGGTAATAGTAATGGACCCTAACTGCTCATAATATTTCCAGAAAGAGCTCCGGGGCTCTCACGTCTCCTGACACTTGCAAGGGATTTATTTACTTCTTAAAGCCGAACTAAACACAGAATATGAAAGCTTTCATTGAATGTGTATGTAGTGTCAGTATACAAGTATATAGAACAGTATATAGTATACTAGTATACAGGTACGGGGGATCTATAGAGGATTATCTAACCGTATACAAATCCATGTAAAGAGAGACTACAGGTACCTATACATGATCTCGCTGAACAAAAGGGGTTATCCACCTTTCCAAAATGGATAGCCTATCCTTAAAGGGATCCTATCATTGGATTCCCATTTTTTCTCCCTAACACGTAGGAATAGCCTTAACAAAGGCTATTCTTCTCCTACCTTTAGAGGTCTTCTCTGTGCCGTCGTATGGTAGAAATCCGGGTTTTCTTCTGTATGAAAATGAGTTCTCTCGCAGGACTGGGGGCGGTCCCCAGCGCTTAAACAGCACTGGGGGAGTCCCCAATGCTGCAAGAGAAATCTCCAGCACCGCCTCCATCTTCCCCTGAAATGCCTCTCATCTTCTTCTTCGGGCATTGGGCTTCAAACTTCCAGGTATGCGCAGTCGGCTCTGCCATCGGGCCTTGGGCAGAGCCGACAGCGCATGCCCGCATCCATTTTCTTGTGGCCGTTTACACCAGCTTGCTGTGTAAGCTGCCAGAAGAAAATGGCCACAGGCGATGCGCTGTCGGCTTTGCCCAAGGCCCGATGGAAGAGCCGACTGCGTATGCCTAGAAATTTGAAACCCACCACCAGAAGAAGACTCCGGGAGAGGCATTCCAAGGAAAGATAGAAGCATCACTGGATATTTCTCTCGCAGCATTGGGGACGCCCCCAGTGCTATTTGAGGGCCGGGGCCCACCCCCAGTGCTGTGAGAGAACTAATTTGCATACAGAAGAAAACACAGATTTCACCCGAATGGCGGCGCAGAGAAGACATCTAAAGGTAGGAGAAGAATAGCCTTTCTTAAGGCTATTTCTACATGTTAGGGAGAAAATATGGGAATCCAATGATTGGATCCCTTTTAAGGTTATCCTTTTAAGCTGTGGGGGGACCACTAGATCAGCTGTTTCCTGGAGAACAGGGTGCCCAGAATTGTCTTTATGCCAGGTTTCATACTTCAAGTAGCAGCAGTTATCAGTACTGCAAAAGTGTCCCATTGACTTGAATGAGACATTGCTGCAGTACCCATAACCACCACTACTAAAAGTGTGCAGCATAGTGCCATACCCTATAGAAAACAGTTGATCTGTGGTGGTACCAACTGTCCGGCACCCACTAATCTAAAATTGATGGCCTATCTTAAGGACAGATCATCAGTTTATAAAAGGTGGACCACTTTAACATCTACTGAGGCTACGGCCCCACATAGTGTCCAGCAGCAAAAAAGTGCTGTGGGAAAAACCTGTAGAATGTAAACTCGGGACCTTGTGATTTGGCTGGTCATCACATAAGACAGGCACACGTAGGTGTAAGTACCAGTTCACATATCAGTTTTATTGGATTCAGTTCATACGTGGCAACATAAAACAGCTTACAGCAGAAATGAAAAGAAAAGGTAACATAAACCATATTTATAGAGGACCTTTCATGTCCTTGGGCACCTGTGGTTTTATACACCGCTAGAAATCTGACAGTCTGGTGAATTCAGCTTTCCCGTTCTGTGCCCCTGGTGGAGCGCTATCGGTACCGTTACTGTAGCTCTTCAGTGTCAGAAAGGCATCTCTGACAGTCTGTGAGGAACCCCTTTCCTGACAGTAGAGTCCACAGTGCTATACTGTGAGGGGCCATTCCTTACCACCCAGCCATGACCGTGAGCAGTGAGGAACGCCCCCCCCCCCCCAGTACTAGTCTATGGGTACCGTATTTTTCGGACTATAAGACGCACCTAGGTTTTAGAGGAGGAAAATAGGGAAAAAAAATTTTGAAGCAAAAAATGGTAAAATATTTAATATATGGGAGTTGTAGTTTTGCAACAGCTGCAAGGCCACATTGACAGGTGACCCTGCAGCTGTACGGGGATGCATAGAGTGTTTTTTTTTTGTGGGGCCAGCTGTACTTTTTAGTTATACCATTTTGGGGAATATCTATTGCTTAGATCACCTTGTATTGAAAAAAAACCCGGTGGTTTATGATTATATATATATATATATATATATATATATATATATATATATATATATATATATATATATATATATATATATACTAGCTGGTACCCGTGACTTCGTCTGCGGTGATTGTAGCAGTGGGTATATACAGGTGCGGGTAAGGTTTTCGTACTGTGTATAAGGTATGGGATATGAAATGTAACTTTGTATCTTGTTTTTGCTGTAATTCAGACAATACATGAGACTTTTGTGTTGAAGTTAATTTGTATTAGAGCTGCTATATATACGGTGTTGTGAGAAACTTTACATAGTGTCTTTGGGACAGAAGTATTTGAAGTTAACCCTTTCCCGCCGATGGCATTTTTTGATTTTCGTTTTTGACTCCCCTCCCTCTAAACCCCATAACTTTTTTATTTCTCCGCTCCCAGAGCCATATGAGGTCTTAATTTTTCCTGGGACAAATTTTTCTTCATGATGCCACCATTATTTATTCTATATAATGTACTGGGAAGCAAGGAAAAAATTCTGAATGGGGTGGATTTGAACAAAAAATGCATTTCTGCGACTTTCTTACGGGCTTTGGTTTTACGGCGTTCACTGTGCAACCAAAATGACATGTCCCCTGTATTCTGTGTTTCGTTAGGATTCTGGGGATATCAAATTTATATGGTTTTAGTTACATTTTGACCCCTTAAAAAAAATCCAAAACGGTGTTTAATTTTTTTTTTTTTGAAAAGTCGCCATATTCCGACAGCTGTAACTTTTTTATACGTGCGTGTACGGGGATGTATAGGGCGTCTTTTTTTGCGTGACTGGGTGTACTTTGTAGTTCTACCATTTTCGGGAAATGTTATTGCTTTGATCACTTTTTATTCAAATTTGTATCAGAATCAAAACAGTGAAAAAACAGCGGTTTGGCACTTTTGACCATTTTTCCCGCTACAGCGTTTACCGAACAGGAAAAATATTTGTATAGCTTTGTAGAGCGGGCGATTTCGGACACAGGGATACCTAACATGTATGTGTTTCACAGTTTTTAAGTACTTTTATATGTGTTCTAGGGAAAAGGGGGTGATTTAAATTTTTAATCCTTTTTATTTTTTTTTTTTATATTTTTTTTACTTTTTTTTAAAAAAAAATTTTTTTGCATTTTTTAGACCGCCTAGGGGTATTGACATGGGTGGGGGGGTGTCGCGGATTGTCAGAGCGGTGGGGGTCGGCAAACATGGCTGCTCTGGAGCGTTAAAGAGAGCCTCCTGGAGTATCATTAAGGTGAGGGACAAAGTGGTAAAGTATATGTATATGAGATTGTGTGGGGTTAGGGGCGAGGCTGTAGAGGGCAATAGGAATTTTGTGGCTTGCTATGGTCCAAAGTGTGTGAGATTGCAGAGATGGTGGTGTGAATTTGGGTTTTGTGGGGGTCCTGGCACAAACGTATGTGCGCTATTGTGACGAAAAGTAGCCTATTGCACAATCGGGTGTATTAACTATGTTTGTGGAAAATTTCAGCCGAATCGGTGGAGCGGTTTTTCCGTGATTGAGGAACAAACATCCGAACATGCAAACATCCAAACACACAAACCCACAAACTCACAAACTTTCACATTTATAATATTAATAGGATATATATATATATATATATATATATATATATATATATAATTTTTTTTTCTAGGGACAGGAGGTGATTTAGAACTTTTATTTATATTTTTAAAGCTTTTTTTTTTTTTTTTTTACTATTTTATTCCCCCCCCCCGGGGGCTTGAGCCTGCGGTCACTTGATTGCAAGTCCCATAGACGGCAATACAACTGTATTGCCGTCTATGGGACATTCTGTCTATTAGTATTACGGCTGGTCATAGAGACCAGCCGCAATACTAATACAGCAGTGACAGGCCTGGGAGCCTCATTAGGCTCTCGGCTCTCACCCGAACAGGTCGGCTCCTGCGATATCGCCGCGCAGGAGCCGGCCTGCAACTCTACAGGTACGGGGCCGGTGGGGACCGGCCCCGGGGGAGAAGGGGCCACCGATACTGACCCGGCATCCGCTGTACTAGAGAGGCGGATGCCGGGGAGGGATAGACGCTGGCACAGGTGCCGGGGCCTGAGACATCGCTGCGCTCCTCTGCCCTGCATGAAGCCAGCAGCGGGGGGACGGAGGAGCGGAATAGCATCACTCCTCCTGCTGCTGGCTTCATGCAGGGCAGAGGAGCGCAGCGATGTCTCAGGCCCCGGCGTCTATCCCTTTCCGGCTTCCGCCTCTCTAGTACAGCGGGTGCCAGGCGCCACATTCGGACTATAAGACGCACCCTTCTTTTCCCCCCAAATTAAGTGCGTCTTATAGTCCGAAAAATACGGTAAGTACTGTCAGGAGGCGGAGGGGTGTTCCTTGCTGCTCTGCATCATTGCTGGGCAGTAAGGAACACCCCCTCACAGTATAGCACTGTGGACTCTACTGTCAGGAGGGGCGCTCCTCACCGACTGTCAGGAACGCCCTTCTGACACTGAAGAGCTACGGTACCGGCACCGATAGCTTTTCACCAGGGGCACAGAACGGGAAAGCCAACAGTGTTCTGAATTCAGCGCACTGTCGGCTTTCTAACGGTGTATAAAATCGATACCTGCCATTCACAATCTTACCCTAATAATATGGTGGATGTCAGGAAGGGGCTAAGGAAACATTGTAGGGCACGGTTGCTCACCTGTTTCCGTAGCTCCTGTTCTGTGGCTCTTCCCGTCTTGATGAGCTATCTTGTGCTTTGCTGAGATGGTACAAATTATTTAAAAAATACTTTTAAAGCTTTTTTCATAACTTAGTAGTTCAGGTTAGGGTTGCAAACTTTGCAATTTATTTTATTAAAGAAAAAAATAAATAAAATATATATATATATATATATATATATATATATATATATATTACATTTTGTTCCCTCTAGTCTCTGCTCTTATCATTCTATGCATTCAGTAATGTTGTTTGTACACAAAAAGTCCTTGTACAGAAACATGAGTTTACAATGTAGTAATTTCTCTCACAACAGCCCTGGATGATAAGTCAGCTCTATGGTGAGAGCAAACGGTCACTGCCTAATGCAGAGGGGTCTATTATTTCTCTGACATCCCCCGGCCTCCAGGAGTCCTCCTCCTCCTCTCCATAGACTTCTATTGTCCGCTGCTTAAACCTGAACAGACTTCTGCCCTGGTTCAAACCACTACCCAGAAGGAAGGAAATAAATGAATAAAAAATAAAAACTTTTTTCCATTATAACAATGAAGAAAATTTTACAAACTATGATGCAGAAGAAGGGAAATCCTCATCATCGTCATTAATATACATTTTTGGTGATATGGCCTAAAAAAAGCAGTCACTTGCCAAAACAGGTGAATATTGCACTGACATAAAGGGGTTAATAGCCTTCGAGCAGATGCAGGGTCTTTAAATATGTTTTTATTTTTACCAAATCACATAATGAGACTAATTCGGAATATTCCTGAGATGGGAGAGAATACTGATGTGTCAAAAATCTGCACGATGCCGAAAACAAATTACAGTCCTGGTATGTGTTCTCCATCCTAAGCATTAGAGAACTGTCTCGTGGTTGCGCTCTGCCACTACCTAATTATTTCCAGATTTACAGTGGTTCTGGCTCCTGACTACTTCATTGATTTCTGACACTTTTTTTGTGCAAAACAGCTGTTTTCAAACAAATGTGCTATATGATATGGAATTGATCAGAAACTACCTAGGGATGGAGAATTGTAAACTCATGTTTGCGTTTATTTCTCTTCAAATCTACTCCAAATGCCGATACATAAAAACATACCCTAAAGTGAAGTACACGGCATGGAAATAAAGCAGAGCGCCCCCTACTGGCAATCACTATTGCAGATATACCAATGGTGGACGTCATGTAGGCAATGTGTGTGACAGTCATCAGAATACAAGGAGAGTCACGGAGCAGGGCACAGCCATGGTGGGATGTGGTTTGGTTTGCAGGGAAGCAGAAGACTATAAGATTTATGGGCTGGATGCATTGCTGCTGCGGTTTATCCAACAGCGCTTTTTTGCTACCATAAAATCCTTCTGCAAAAAACTCTGTGTGAACATACTGTAAGGCTAAGGCCCCACGGGACGTCCCACAGCAAAAAAAGCACTGCAGGAAAAAACGCAGTTTTTACCACAAAGTGGGCATGGGATTCGATAGAGACTTTGCCCTGACTGTACAATGCTGCGATTTTCCTATGGTGTTTCCGCCTCGGGCAAATCGCGGCGTTGATGATCCATAGGCCCCCGACTAAGGCTCTACATTACGGAAACGCAGCTTTTTGTTTGTTCCAGATTTACTGCGCTTTTTCAGCCGAAGCCAGGAGTGCATTGAGCAGGAGGTAGACGTATAAGAACTGCCTAGATTTCCCATTTCTTTTGTAGCCATTCTTGGCTTTGCCTCAAAAAAATGCAGCAAAATCTGCAATAAAGAAAGCTGTGTTTCTGCAACGTGAAGCCTTTTAATTATAACATACTTGAGCAAGGTTTTACATTGGATGTTCATATTTATCTTATTTTCCTTTTTGCAGGGGATGCATTTCTAGTCTCCTGAGGGTTGTACCTGCTGCAGGTGTTCTGGACCTCTTTTAGCCATGGGTCTTGGCTGCTGCCCAAAGAGAGACTGTGAAGAACAGGTGGTGACAAGGAGGAGGCAGAGCCTGTGCCAGTGTCTGTACATATGAGCTGCGGGCATTGATGTGGTTTGGTTCACATTCTCCGTCTCCTCCTCAATGTGGTTCTGACATTGCTCACATCATGGGCGCTCATTCTGCTCACAGCTATGGTTACTGTACAGTCTCCCATTCCCACATTAACAATGCAGACAGATGAGCAGCTTCTAGTACATCTCTTACCTCTTCCATACATTGCTTGAGCACATAGCCCAATACTAAGGAATTGAAGATTTCAAAGGCGCTGGTTCAGTTTGTCTTTTTATATCAGGGTTATAGAAGGGTGACAATGACATCTAGGGATTATGTTGTTACCCCTGTGGGGGGCTGAGGTGCAGCTTTTGTATTTTTAGCCTTTGGATCAATGTTGGCTTCATACATCTCGTGATCTATACCAGATTTCCCTGTCTGGTCTTATCACACCACTTTCTAAAAGCTCTTCTGGCAGCGAATATATGATGCCTATCTTAAAATCGTTGATTCCCACGTCTCCTTCCCTTATCACATACACTCCAGTTTAATCCTTGTCCCTTATACATTAATTACTATGGACACTAAATGTAAAAAACTGTATGCAATACAGCAAGCTAGCAGTGTCCTCAGCCCTGATCATACGTGATGCAGGAAATATGGCAGCAGTCATCTTCATTAAAGCTAATTAAATTTAGAAGGAAAACTTAACAGCGCAGGAATGATGGGATGTGTTAGATAAGTCGCACTCCCATGACCAGTAGATGGCGCTGCTGCTCTGCATTAGTCGCACTGCATAGTCCGAAACTGACATCTGGCTTTTGAATAGGACAAGTATTAGCCACGGGATATTTGGGCCGCATCATCCTTATTTTCTCCAGCTGACCTCCGCAATGAGATGTATCTGGTTCACGCTTTTGTATCTCATTTTCATACTCAAATTAAAAAGACTTTTTCGTGACATGTTTATTGGGACTCATTTGCTAAACACTGATATTATCAGACAGATCTATAAAGTGGTCTTCCTATATCTTGGTCTACAAATTACAGATGTAAAATCAATTTCTTACCTTCTTTTGCCATTCTTCAAGTCCCATAGGTAAAACTAATCTTATGTCCCTTTGTGGAGGTTTTGACTAGAGATGGACAAACCCCTCAGGACTCGCTTCGTGTTGGGCTCAGGTCCAAAATTTAAGTATACCTTAAAATGGCTTAAAACATAGCGTAGAATACTCTCAAGGCTCCTAGAACTTATCTATCCAATTTCTAATTTTCTATGACAAACACAACCAGTTATGTCAAAGTGACAGTGACATTATTGTACTCTGGGGTCTCATCAGACCCCCTACTCCCCTTCCTCCACCCCTTTTGGGCCTCCTAGTAGCATTCTGCACTCTATCTCCACCCCCTTGATGACATCATACACTGTGGGTCACCATTGAGGACTGTCAGATGACATAGGCACCTCCTACGTCATGACATCATGCTACTCGACATGATCATGTGACTGCGAGTGGCCCAATAACAAGCATTAGCGGTGACCATGAGCGTATGACATCACCAGGAGACTGCCAAACGTCACCTTCTTACATATAAGAGGATCTTTGTGCTCTACTATAGACAATGAATTAGGGGAGGAGGAGGATAGATAAATGGTGGATCTCCTGGAAAAAATAAACTAAAGAAGATATATTCAACTTGCTGATCCCCTTCCGCCATTGCCTGTCCCATGGTCTGAATTTTCTGGCCCAGCAGTGAAACTATAAAACAGTCATGTGAGCATTAAAGCAAATCACTAGTCACAGCAGCGACCCTGTAGAGCCACAGGGTAGCATTAGCCATATCAGGATGTTACTGCCAAGAGGTGACCAGTAGAGGACAGCGCAGAATTGGGATTGGAGCTGTGAGGGATCAATAAGGTGTGTATATCCCTTTCAACTTTTCCGACAACTTAGTCTTATTTAACAGTGCATGTAAACCTAGACCAAAATGTAATGTTCTTTAATTAAAAATGTTGCTGCCACTAGGTGTCTCCCTTCTTGCTGTTCACTCCATATTACTAGGGAAGGTCTGTCCATAGATAGCAATAAAAGCAAGACATATTTACAGGGATACAAAAGAGAGGGATGGGACTTTTCTCACACAATGAATGGAGAGGGAAGGATTCCACACAGCTTTCCCGGCTTCTATATTGCACATAACTTTATCACAGTGCAAAGGTAGTATATTTATTTCTTACTAGCTGCTTGTGTTATTACTGATAGGATATTACTCATAGACAATAAGCAGCTTATCTTATAATACTCAGATTTCTCTTTTCCTATGTCAAGGATATCTTTGGCTGCATCATAACCTGGATTTGGAGTCCATTACCACTGTATGCTTTATATTATGTTCTTTTGAGCTTTTTTTTATTTTATGGTTACTCCTGGCAGAATAACGTAAAGGAACCAGTTGCTACCAATAGTGGTAATATTGGATAGGTGACGGAGGCAGACTGCTCCATACTGTACTTGTCCTTGTCTTAGACAGAAATGCAAAATGTGCTGCAGCCATAATAGTGCTAACAAGAAAAAATCTGATCAAGTATGAACACAGCCAGAGAACAGACTGCCCAACAAGACCCTGCAGATATTTCAGCTTCTGATGAAAACTCATGGCTACCCTTTAGCTTGCCAAGCCGTGTGGCAATACATTGTTTCTGGGTTGAACAGCCCCTTTGATTTTTTATTTTTGTTCCATAGTTTTGTGCAGAAATATTACTTTTTATTATCTAATATTGTGACATCACTGTGTTTATATCATGTACTGTGACATCATTGTGTGTATTATCCCTGTACTGTGACATCACTGTGTGTATTATCTCTGTACTGTGACATCACTGTGTGTATTATCCCTGTACTGTGACATCACTGTGTGTATTATCCCTGTACTGTGACATCACTGTGTGTATTATCCCTGTACTGTGACATCACTGTGTGTATTATCCCTGTACTGTGACATCACTATGTGTATTATCTCTGTACTGTGACATCACTGTGTGTATTATCCCTGTACTGTGACATCACTGTGTGTATTATCTCTGTACTGTGACATCACTGTGTGTATTATCCTGTACTGTGACATCACTGTGTGTATTATCCTGTACTGTGACATCACTGTGTGTATTATCCTGTACTGTGACATCACTGTGTGTATTATCCTGTACTGTGACATCACTGTGTGTATTATCTCTGTACTGTGACATCACTGTGTGTATTATCCCTGTACTGTGACATCACTGTGTGTATTATCCCTGTACTGTGACATCACTGTGTGTATTATCCCTGTACTGTGACATCACTATGTGTATTATCTCTGTACTGTGACATCACTGTGTGTATTATCTCTGTACTGTGACATCACTGTGTGTATTATCCCTGTACTGTGACATCACTGTGTGTATTATCTCTGTACTGTGACATCACTGTGTGTATTATCCCTGTACTGTGACATCACTGTGTGTATTATCCCTGTACTGTGACATCACTGTGTGTATTATCCCTGTACTGTGACATCACTGTGTGTATTATCCCTGTACTGTGACATCACTGTGTGTATTATCCCTGTACTGTGACATCACTGTGTGTATTATCCCTGTGCTGTGACATCACTGTGTGTATTATCCTGTACTGTGACATCACTGTCTGTATTATCCCTGTACTGTGACATCACTGTGTGTATTATCCCTGTGCTGTGACATCACTGTGTGTATTATCCTGTACTGTGACATCACTGTGTGTATTATCCCTGTGCTGTGACATCACTGTGTGTATTATCCTGTACTGTGACATCACTGTGTGTATTATCCCTGTACTGTGACATCACTGTGTGTATTATCTCTGTGCTGTGACATCACTGTGTGTATTATCCCTGTGCTGTGACATCACTGCACCCATATACCTTTAGCAGTGTTTTGAGTGATGTCTGTGTTTCCCTGGGAGCTCCTGGCATCTTCTGCATTTGCATACATGGTATAGCTTCCTGTGTACCTTCCACACTACCTCCCTCTCACTCCCCCTCCTCTCTCATTCCATTATACCCCCTCCTTTTCGCTATAACTAAGTTATTCCACCCACTACTAGCCATTCCTAACTAACTCAAGTTGTTGCACACTTGAACATGACAATTTAGTTTTACTGCATGCTGTAAAGTGGTCTAAGTTGACCTGTCCAGATGTTCTTAGTAATCCACATAGAGACTTACCATTTGATTTTACCATTACCATTTATTTTCTGTGGACTTGGTGGAGGCTGCATATATACTGAGGAGCAAAAGGGTAACAATGTTTTGAACACTTGACTTTCAGGCTCCATATCTCAACATCCACTACCGCTTGGAATGTTAGACTACCATCATTTTATAGACAAGCATCTTGGCTATCTCATACTTGGATGTGACTTGCAACTATTTAGCATATAATTAGTTATGCAGATTCTTTTCATGTAACTACATTGCTACTGTTTTGTTCCTGGTGGTGGAAAAATCTTTTTCTTCTTGTATACTACAAATTACAACTGGTTCTCACATTCCCTAATAGCTCAGGGTGTTACTAGTTTGATTCCCAAGCAAAATGCCACTTGTTCAATTCAAGGATCATCCATGAAGAAGATTACCCAAGAAAAGAGTAACAGCATCATCCAGCTTATCAATAACCATCTCACGGGGAAGAAAATTGTCAAACTGCATCGTGTGAGTGTTGTGACAGTTGGAAGAATATGAAATAAAGTCTGTCCATCCATTCAAAAAGCCAAGAGGAGACATTCAAGCAAAATATCCAAGTCAATAAGTCATCACGAGGTCTATCAGTTCTGGCACTACACACACAGCATTGGAAGTGGCTTGTATGCTTTGTAATAGTGAATAGTGGACAGTAGAAGATTGGAAATGGATGATTTAGAGCCATGAGATGAAGCTCTTTAGCCTGGGCTCTGATGGGTGCAAATAGGGCTGGAAGTGACTAGGGAAAAGGGGGCTAACAGGTCAAGAAATTGGTGGAGGAAGTCTGATGAGACAAGATACATGGGAAGAATATGCAAATCTGTCTCCCAAGATGTAAACAGGGAGACAGTGCCTCTGTTATGCTGCCCTCTATAGCAAGCACCAAGCATAACAGAAGCACTGTCTCCCTGTTTACATCTTGGGAGACAGATTTGCATATTCTTCCCATGTTCCTTTGCAGTGGAGCAACTATGGCTGTATAAGTCTCCACACACCTGAGAAGGTGGTCTCTCCCTAAGGAAAGACGTATCCCCACAATCAAGACAAGATACTTCATACACTCCATGTTATGGGTATAAGAAGGACACCAGTGTTCTAGCAGTACAATGACCAGAAGCATACATTCAGATTAACATAGAGATGGCTCAATGACAATAAAGTAGAGGTGCTGGATTGGTCCCAACAGTCCTCAACCCAATCAATCACTTGTGGGTAGAGGTGAAGAAAAGCGGTATTTATTCCCAAGTGAGTTGACCAGTATGCACCAACATTGGGAATACATAGAAGTTAACTAGTATCAGATTTTGGTCAAGGCACATCCAGAAGGATTCAGGCAATGATGAAAGCCAAAGATGGATTTACAAAATAAAGAAAACTAAAATGTGGATTTTTAGGAGAAAATCAGTGATAATACAGTTACATGACAAGAATCTGTATAACTAATCATAGGCAAAATAGTCACATTTATGTATGAGATAGCCAAGAGGATTGTCTATAAAATGATGGTAGTCTCACTCGAAGCTGTAGTGGATGGTGAGATATGGAGCCTGAAAATCAAGAATTCAAAACATTGTTACCCTTTTGCTCCTCAGTGTATATGTTGGAGCATTTTACAAAAAGCAGCCAATTAATGAGAAACTTACAGAAAGCGCAACAGCGCTTGATAATTAAAGGGAGTCTGTCTCCAGAAAGCACTGGAATAAAGGGAGTCTGTCACCAGAAGCCTCGCAGATTGATAGGTTAGGTTCATCAAAATCAAACAGTGTCTACAACTTGCAAATCTGAGCCTCTGTTGCAGAGATAACACTGTTATTGTCAATATGCAAATTTTTGAGAATGCGGTTTTATGCAATATGTAAATGAGATTAAATAAAATCTTATTAATTTAACTTGAACTGACAAACATATTGTCTCTTTCCTGCTGCAGTCTGTCAATGACCAAAAACACTGAGATTCTGCAATGTGTGATGTTAGCCTCAATGGGTTTTCTAAGATCTTTTTTAAAAATAAGGGAAGTACTGGGAAGAATATAAAATAATATAAAAGGTCGTCACCCCCAAAATGAATATTTAAATAATGCATTTTATTGAAATTTTAAACATATACATCAGGGCAAGAATATACTGTATATGGTGTTCAAATGAAGAGTCAGGTCAGGACAAAAGAACAATAGTCAATGTACAGAATAGAGTAAAACAAGTACAATAAAGTCAAATTCAGTTCCGCCCCCCCACCCCCTCTCTTCATTCGCTACCTGCCATACAGATGAGTAAATTACCCTCGTGAAATAGGGTGTTACTGATATATTCCAAGGAATGCCATGCTGTATATTTGTAATGGCCATATAGTAACCTCCTAGTACATAAATGTCTTGTATTTATAGAATGCAACATATTAAGTCTCCTGTATGTATAAGGGTTTGCAGCTGAAGAAGCTGTGCATGCTGGGTACCGGAATGGGGAACCAACAAGCCAATCTCCATAAACTGAACCTCTAACTACCCCTCTCCTACAATGAAAGGTCAAGATTACCCCCCTGATATCTTGGACAACATCTATTAGTAAATACTGTAAATTTAAGTCTCGGTATTGTCCACTACTCTCTATATATGGTTTCCTGTACAGGCTTTCTGCTTCCATTATATCTATAGGGAAACCGACAGTGTTTCTGTAGGTATAATTGACATGCTGCAATTTCCAAAATCATGAAGGTTTTGGAAATCGTAGCGTATCCACTGTTTGTATTTTTCTGCAAGGTGTGGAGGGCATTTGCTAGAATCCCATCCACCTTGTGGTCACTGTAAAACACTACATTTTTTTTCCAGCTGTATTTATGCTTTAGGGGGGCCCACAAGCACTGGTATCAGTATTAAGATTGTAGCTTCCATCTGTTTCATAAGCCAAGGAGACCCTCAGATTACCCTAACCACACTAAGGTGGATTAAACTCCTTATCACCCATAACCATCACTATTAAGAATTCACTGTAGGGATGAGGTAGGGGGCGCCGGACAAAAGACTGCACCGGGGACCACAAGATTTTAGTTACACCACTGACCTTATACTTTTACTATTATGTAGGTGTTCTACAGGTGGAGTATATGGACAAAGGGAAATATTGAGGGGGTTGAAGGCCCTTCCACCAGCTGATCAAAAGTGTTGCCAAAAGTCAGACCCCCCCCAATCTCAGATTTATTGTATATT
Source organism: Leptodactylus fuscus (assembly GCF_031893055.1). Classification (NCBI taxonomy): domain Eukaryota; kingdom Metazoa; phylum Chordata; class Amphibia; order Anura; family Leptodactylidae; genus Leptodactylus; species Leptodactylus fuscus. The sequence goes on from NC_134275.1 coordinate 66,409,719, forward strand.
CTAAGGATAGACCATTAATATTTTAGAAAACCTATTCAACTGAATGCAGCAACCTGATCCAACTTTTCTTTAAACTACCTTTGATAAATCACTCCCAGTGTCTTGGGATGTCTTACAATAACCCTTCCATTTTCTGGATCAATACTGTAAGGTAGCAGCAGTGCGGTAGTTGACGCGGATGGACCTGTGTCTTTAGTCAACTTTACAAAAGGGAGTCTGTCAGCAGGAAAAGCGTTTGCAGATTATTGACAGTGTCTTGTAGAGCGGCTTCTACACTTTTCATATTCTGCAATGAAGGGATTTCTATAAATTCATCCTTTCTCTGCCTGGACTCCCTCGACCATGAATGCATGCCAGTTAACACTCTGAGGTGGGATCCCATATAATAACATTATAAGAATCCTCCAGGATAGATGTGTCCTCTCCTGTCCTGAGGTTACCGGCTTAATGGACTACAAAAGGAGACAACATTCCAAATTAAATGGGTGGATATAACTAACTAAACTGCCGTACTGAACAGCTCGACACTGGGATATGGCAGCTTTGGGAGCACGCACTTGGCACAGTGGTTCAGTAGTTAGCCCTGTTGTGGGTCAATGGTTCAGCCCTGTTGCCTTTCAGCATTGGGGTCCTTGGGTCAAATCCAACCAAAGGATTGGAGTTTGTATTTTCCCCTTGTGTGGGTACTCTGGTTTCATCCCACATGCCAAAAGAGTGCTCATAGTTATTTGGCTTCCTCTAAAACAACCAACATATTCATATTGTAGACAGCCTATCTATACAAAATGGTAGCTTAGATACACAGGCTCAGCTCTAGGTATGGTATTCTACTCCTATAGTTGCAGGCTTGGATACAGCAGCTCAGCTCTACATATGGAACTCTGCTTGATGCTACTTTGGTGCCGGATATTGATTGTGGTTAGGTTCGTGTTTAGAGATGAGCGAACACTAAAATGTTCGAGGTTCGAAATTCGATTCGAACAGCCGCTCACTGTTCGAGTGTTCGAATGGGTTTCGAACCCCATTATAGTCTATGGGGAACATAAACTCGTTAAGGGGGAAACCCAAATTCGTGTCTGGAGGGTCACCAAGTCCACTATGACACCCCAGGAAATGATACCAACACCCTGGAATGACACTGGGACAGCAGGGGAAGCATGTCTGGGGGCATAAAAGTCACTTTATTTCATGGAAATCCCTGTCAGTTTGCGATTTTCGCAAGCTAACTTTTCCCCATAGAAATGCATTGGCCAGTGCTGATTGGCCAGAGTACGGAACTCGACCAATCAGCGCTGGCTCTGCTGGAGGAGGCGGAGTCTAAGATAGCTCCACACCAGTCTCCATTCAGGTCCGACCTTAGACTCCGCCTCCTCCGGCAGAGCCAGCGCTGATTGGCCGAAGGCTGGCCAATGCATTCCTATGCGAATGCAGACTTAGCAGTGCTGAGTCAGTTTTGCTCAACTACACATCTGATGCACACTCGGCACTGCTACATCAGATGTAGCAATCTGATGTAGCAGAGCCGAGGGTGCACTAGAACCCCTGTGCAAACTCAGTTCACGCTAATAGAATGCATTGGCCAGCGCTGATTGGCCAATGCATTCTATTAGCCCGATGAAGTAGAGCTGAATGTGTGTGCTAAGCACACACATTCAGCACTGCTTCATCAAGCCAATACAATGCATTAGCCAGTGCTGATTGGCCAGAGTACGGAATTCGGCCAATCAGCGCTGGCCAATGCATTCTATTAGCCCGATGAAGTAGAGCTGAATGTGTGTGCTAAGCACACACATTCAGCACTGCTTCATCAAGCCAATACAATGCATTAGCCAGTGCTGATTGGCCAGAGTACGGAATTCGGCCAATCAGCGCTGGCTCTGCTGGAGGAGGCGGAGTCTAAGGTCGCTCCACACCAGTCTCCATTCAGGTCCGACCTTAGACTCCGCCTCCTCCGGCAGAGCCAGCGCTGATTGGCCGAAGGCTGGCCAATGCATTCCTATGCGAATGCAGACTTAGCAGTGCTGAGTCAGTTTTGCTCAACTACACATCTGATGCACACTCGGCACTGCTACATCAGATGTAGCAATCTGATGTAGCAGAGCCGAGGGTGCACTAGAACCCCTGTGCAAACTCAGTTCACGCTAATAGAATGCATTGGCCAGCGCTGATTGGCCAATGCATTCTATTAGCCCGATGAAGTAGAGCTGAATGTGTGTGCTAAGCACACACATTCAGCACTGCTTCATCAAGCCAATACAATGCATTAGCCAGTGCTGATTGGCCAGAGTACGGAATTCGGCCAATCAGCGCTGGCCAATGCATTCTATTAGCCCGATGAAGTAGAGCTGAATGTGTGTGCTAAGCACACACATTCAGCTCTACTTCATCGGGCTAATAGAATGCATTGGCCAGCGCTGATTGGCCAGAGTACGGAACTCGACCAATCAGCGCTGGCTCTGCTGGAGGAGGCGGAGTCTAAGGTCGGACCTGAATGGAGACTGGTGTGGAGCGATCTTAGACTCCGCCTCCTCCAGCAGAGCCAGCGCTGATTGGCTGAATTCCGTACTCTGGCCAATCAGCACTGGCTAATGCATTGTATTGGCGTGATGAAGCAGTGCTGAATGTGTGTGCTTAGCACACACATTCAGCTCTACTTCATCGGGCTAATAGAATGCATTGGCCAGCGCTGATTGGCCGAATTCCGTACTCTGGCCAATCAGTGCTGGCCAATGCATTCTATTAGCTTGATGAAGCAGAGTGTGCACAAGGGTTCAAGCGCACCCTCGGCTCTGATGTAGGAGAGCCGAGGGTGCACTTGAACCCTTGTGCACCCTCAGCTCTGCTACATCAGAGCCGAGGGTGCGCTTGAACCCTTGTGCACACTCTGCTTCATCAAGCTAATAGAATGCATTGGCCAGCGCTGATTGGCCAATGTATTCTATTAGCCTGATGAAGTAGAGCTGAATGTGTGTGCTAAGCACACACATTCAGCTCTACTTCATCGGGCTAATAGAATGCATTGGCCAGCGCTGATTGGCCAGAGTACGGAACTCGACCAATCAGCGCTGGCTCTGCTGGAGGAGGCGGAGTCTAAGATCGCTCCACACCAGTCTCCATTCAGGTCCGACCTTAGACTCCGCCTCCTCCAGCAGAGCCAGCGCTGATTGGCCGAATTCCGTACTCTGGCCAATCAGCACTGGCTAATGCATTGTATTGGCTTGATGAAGCAGTGCTGAATGTGTGTGCTTAGCACACACATTCAGCTCTACTTCATCGGGCTAATAGAATGCATTGGCCAATCAGCGCTGGCCAATGCATTCTATTAGCGTGAACGGAGTTTGCACAGGGGTTCTAGTGCACCCTCGGCTCTGCTACATCAGATTGCTACATCTGATGTAGCAGTGCCGAGTGTGCATCAGATGTGTAGTTGAGCAAAACTGACTCAGCACTGCTAAGTCTCTGCATTCGCATAGGAATGCATTGGCCAGCCTTCGGCCAATCAGCGCTGGCTCTGCCGGAGGAGGCGGAGTCTAAGGTCGGACCTGAATGGAGACTGGTGTGGAGCGATCTTAGACTCCGCCTCCTCCAGCAGAGCCAGCGCTGATTGGTCGAGTTCCGTACTCTGGCCAATCAGCGCTGGCCAATGCATTCTATTAGCCCGATGAAGTAGAGCTGAATGTGTGTGCTTAGCACACACATTCAGCTCTACTTCATCAGGCTAATAGAATACATTGGCCAATCAGCGCTGGCCAATGCATTCTATTAGCTTGATGAAGCAGAGTGTGCACAAGGGTTCAAGCGCACCCTCGGCTCTGATGTAGCAGAGCTGAGGGTGCACAAGGGTTCAAGTGCACCCTCGGCTCTCCTACATCAGAGCCGAGGGTGCGCTTGAACCCTTGTGCAGCCTCGGCTCTGCTACATCAGAGCCGAGGGTGCGCTTGAACCCTTGTGCACACTCTGCTTCATCAAGCTAATAGAATGCATTGGCCAGCACTGATTGGCCAGAGTACGGAATTCGGCCAATCAGCGCTGGCCAATGCATCCCTATGGGAAAAAGTTTATCTCACAAAAATCACAATTACACACCCGATAGAGCCCCAAAAAGTTATTTTTAATAACATTCCCCCCTAAATAAAGGTTATCCCTAGCTATCCCTGCCTGTACAGCTATCCCTGTCTCATAGTCACAAAGTTCACATTCTCATATGACCCGGATTTGAAATCCACTATTCGTCTAAAATGGAGGTCACCTGATTTCGGCAGCCAATGACTTTTTCCAATTTTTTTCAATGCCCCCAGTGTCGTAGTTCCTGTCCCACCTCCCCTGCGCTGTTATTGGTGCAAAAAAGGCGCCAGGGAAGGTGGGAGGGGAATCGAATTTTGGCGCACTTTACCACGTGGTGTTCGATTCGATTCGAACATGGCGAACACCCTGATATCCGATCGAACATGTGTTCGATAGAACACTGTTCGCTCATCTCTATTCGTGTTCTTTGACGGTATGGTTTCTGATGTTGACTTCTTTTTTGGTTATCCTACTTCTTACTGATTTGGATACTCTCATGTTCTACCGGTTTTAACCGAATTTCACTCTGCTGCAGGTTTTCTGCTTTGGTCTTAGTCCGTAAATGCACCTATTTTTTCACACCAGCTTCCAAGGAGTAACTTGGCTCCCGGTCAGTAGAGTCCAACCTACCTTGTGGCAGGCGCTGGTGAAATAAGCCTTAGGGTGGCCTCGGGAAAGCCAGAACAGTGTAGGATTTAAGTAGTTTGTTTTGCTTGTTATCTGATCTTACAGTTCCTGCATTGTATTTGGAAACTGCTTATTCTAGGTTCACACTAGAGTCTGGGTGAATCCAACCGAGATTCCGCTTAAAATGGCGGAGAGGAAAGTCCTGCAAGTTTATTATAGTCTATGGGGTCCATGGTTTTCTGCACGTAATTACTTTTTTAGGTGGACAGGGTTGCCCATGTGGACCCGAAGTGTGACCATTGCATTACCGAGTATTAGCAATTTCATTACACCCTAATGGGTAGTGTCCAATTCCAGGGGATTGGTGGAAGAGAGTCAACTCTTGGTGATCCAGGTGAGTAGTATCTACATCCTGGAGATGGGATAGCAGTCACATCACTTTTTAGGCAAACAATGTCTGTTTCTCTGTGGTTTATTTCTCTTTCGGAATAAATAATGACTCCTCTCTGGCCACTTGCCTAACCCCACATCTATACTTGTAAATGAGAAGAAACCTGAAGCTTCTTCTATTCTTATCACAAATAGGTTCTCAAGAAGAAAGCCGCATCTGGATGATAGGACATTGTGCAAGCCCTACTTTCGGGCAGTTGAGTGGAGACACTGGTCATCATTTCGGTTCTAGCTGCATTACTTCTCAGGATATATATATACTTTAGTGTAGGATAAAATGTTTTGTAACAGTTCCTGTCCTAGAAGTTTCAGGGTCGCTCGCCTGCCTGCTGTGCTGACTTATTGTATTTACTTTGTTAGGTTGTAGCTATTTTTGCAGCAAAGTACTTGATGAGCAAGAAGTAATTAAAGAGAGATACACAAGGAGATCCGCTGCTGCTTAACCCGCTCCCCCAGTAAATTATACTGCAGCGCTCGGCTAATGATGAAGGGGTTTCCTCTCCATAATAGCAGGCTCAGTGGGGGTTGCAATACAGTAAGAGACTGTCAGAAGGGGGTTTCTCCACTTTGCAGCAAAAGGCACTGCAAGGTAATATGTCAAGAAAAAATTAAGTTTACAAGAATGCGATCTCGTAAAACAGATTTAGTTAAGCTGAGACTGGTCCTGATGCAAAAGATACACAGACATACGGATATAGCAGGCTTTATGGTACATAGAGGACTCTGCTCTATTAATAATCAGTTACTACAAAATGCATTATAGTGCGCTATTCAATGCAGAAGACTGCTGTATATGTAGTTATATGTGCCCAATTCTTATCCCACTATACCTGTGCAGACTGACTACACCGTCTGTGACCCTATTATACCTTATCTGTACTGTTAGCCAATTGATCCTAACAGATGAATCAACCCCAGGGGTATACCCCGCAGTCCCAAGGAGTATACACCACTGAGAACCACTGGTCTATAATACATGCTGCGCTGCATGCAGGTCCCCAGCGCCCAGAACTGATAGTCGTGCGGGCACCAAGCTTACATTAAGCGTATAATGAGAACTTCTAGCAGTACTGATGGAGGCGCTCATTGCAGATAGTGGCACCCCAGTAGTGAGTGGGAAGATGTATTCATCACTCACCACTCTCATTCTGCCCCATGTGTAACATAATTGCCCCCATAGTGCCCCATTGTGAAACATATTGGTCCCCAAAGTACTCCCACATGAAAAATAATGGGCTCCACAGTGACCCCATGTGTAAGATAATGGGGGCAATGGGGGCACTGTGGGGGGCTGTTATGTTTCACATGTGGGCATTGTGGGGGGTTGTTACAAATGAAGGCACTGTGGGGGGCTGTTATGTAACATGGTGGCACTGTGGGGGGATGTTATGTTATACATGGGGGCACGTTATGTTACACATGGGGACACTGTGGGGGGATGTTGTGTTACACATGGGGACACTGTGGGGGGATGTTGTGTTACACATGGGGACACTGTGGGGGGATGTTATGCAACACATGGGGGCACTGTGGGGGCTATGTTCTATATGGGGACACTGTAGGGGACTGCTATGTTACACATGGGGGCACTGTGCGGACTGTTATGTTACACATGGGGACACTGTGGGGGGCTGTTATGTTCTATATGGGGACACTGTAGGGGACTGCTATGTTACACATGGGGGCACTGTGGGGAGCTATGTTACACATGGGGGCACTGTGAGGACTATTATGTTACACATGGGGACACTGTGGGGGGCTGTTATGTTCTATATGGGGACACTGTGGTGGGCTATGTTCTATATGGGGACACTGTGGGGGGCTGTTATGGTACACATGGGGGCACTGTGGTGGGCTGTTATGTTCTATATGGGGACACTGTGGGGGGCTGTTATGTTACACATGGGGCACTGTGGGGGGCTGTTATGTTCTATATGGGGACACTGTGGGGGGCTGTTATGTTACACATGCGGACACTGTGGGGGGCTGTTATGTTACACATGCGGACACTGTGGGGGGCTGTTATATTATACATGAGGACACTGTGGGGGGCTGTTATGTTACACATGGGGACACTGTGGGGGCTGTTATGTTATACATGAGGACACTGTGGGGGCTGTTATGGTACACATGGGGACACTGTGGGGGGCTATGTTCTATAAGGGGACACTGTGGGGGACTGTTATGTTACACATGGGGGCACTGTGCGGACTGTTATGTTACACATGGGGACACTGTGGGGGGCTGTTATGTTCTATATGGGGACACTGTAGGGGACTGCTATGTTACACATGGGGGCACTGTGGGGAGCTATGTTACACATGGGGGCACTGTGAGGACTATTATGTTACACATGGGGACACTGTGGGGGGCTGTTATGTTCTATATGGGGACACTGTGGTGGGCTATGTTCTATATGGGGACACTGTGGGGGGCTGTTATGGTACACATGGGGGCACTGTGGTAGGCTGTTATGTTCTATATGGGGACACTGTGGGGGGCTGTTATGTTACACATGGGGCACTGTGGGGGGCTGTTATGTTCTATATGGGGGCACTGTGGTGGGCTGTTATGTTACACATGGAGGGTACTGTGGGGGGCTGTTATGTTACACATGCGGACACTGTGGGGGGCTGTTATATTATACATGAGGACACTGTGGGGGGCTGTTATGTTACACATGGGGACACTGTGGGGGCTGTTATGTTATACATGAGGACACTGTGGGGGCTGTTATGGTACACATGGGGACACTGTGGGGGGCTATGTTCTATAAGGGGACACTGTGGGGGGCTGTTATGTTACACATGGGGACACTGTGAGGACTATTATGTTACATATGGGGGCACTGTGGGGAGCTATGTTACACATGGGGGCACTGTGAGGACTATTATGTTACACATGGGGACACTGTGGGGGGCTGTTATGTTCTATATGGGGACACTGTGGTGGGCTATGTTCTATATGGGGACACTGTGGGGGGCTGTTATGGTACACATGGGGGCACTGTGGTGGGCTGTTATGTTCTATATGGGGACACTGTGGGGGGCTGTTATGTTACACATGGGGGCACTGTGGGGGGCTGTTATGTTCTATATGGGGACACTGTGGGGGGCTGTTATGTTACACATGGGGGCACTGTGGGGGGCTGTTATGTTCTATTTGGGGACACTGTAGGGGACTGTTATGTTATACATAGGGGTACTGTTATGTTACACATGGGGGGTACTGTGGGGGGCTGTTATGTTACACATGCGGACACTGTGGGAGGCTGTTATATTATACATGAGGACACTGTGGGGGGCTGTTATGTTACACATGGGGACACTGTGGGGACTGTTATGTTATACATGAGGACACTGTGGGGGCTGTTATGGTACACATGGGGACACTGTGGGGGGCTATGTTCTATAAGGGGACACTGTGGGGGACTGTTATGTTACACATGGGGACACTGTGGGGGGCTGTTATGTTACACATGGGGGCACTGTGGGGGCTGTTATGTTCTATATGGGGACACTGTAGGGGACTGTTATGTTATACATAGGGGTACTGTGGGGGACTGTTATGTTACACATGGGGGGCACTGTGGGGGGCTGTTATGTTACACATGGGGACACTGTGGGAGGCTGTTATGTTCTATATGGGGACACTGTGGGGGGCTGTTATGTTATACATGGGGGCACGTTATGTTACACATGGGGACACTGTGGGGGGCTGTTATTTTATACGTGGGACACTGTAGTTCCACCTTTTAGTTGCCTTACCTTCAGCCAGAATTTTGCAATACTAATTGGTACATTTTTGATGCACTATGACACATTTAACTCCTTCTTTCTTGAGAATCTCCACCCACGTGTCTAACATGCCAAAAACCACTTTAACAAAGAATAGCAGAATGTATACCGATGCCAGTACAAATCCCATCGCTTTTTATGGGATCCATTTAGAAATCTGTCCCATCAAATGTTACACTGGATCGTACTGGATGTGTTCAACAGCGTTTTCCTATCTGGCTCCTTGTAAGGGTTTCACTTGAGTTTTTCCAAGATTGGTGGGTTCCAACCACCATGTCTTTATTCAAACAGGGGTACAAGGGACCCCAGTTTTTGTGAAGTCAAACCCCTACTAATCACTTATTCTTTGTATAGTATACATCTGCAACAAACAAAAGCAATGTGTAGCCTCACCATAAAGGAGGTTGTAAAGAACCAGAACTCCATCTGCTATTATTCTAGAAACAGCGCCACCTCTGTACATTGGTCGTGCCTCGTATTGCAGTTTAGCATTCCTCACTTGAATGTGGTTGATCTGCAATACCAGACATACAAGTAGTCCATGGACAGACGTGATAGTCAGCACAGGCTTTTATCTTGTCCTGGACAGCCCAGAGGCCAGCAAAGCTTGAAGACCCTAACCGAAATAACAAGAAAACTGAATTGTATAGATTTAATTTTTGGTACCAAGTTTGTTCCATGTATTCAACTAAGATTTGTTGATGTAAGAGTAAATCCTGCTATTTCTGTCTCTATTCTGTCTGCGGATTTTCAGCTACTCAGCATTCAGTCTATAGGCTGTCAAGGTGGGATCCCTGTAGATGCTCTGCTTTCTGTACAGAGCCCAAGAACATGTAATACATGATGGCATAGCAAATCATTTCTCGTGAATGTGATGGAAAATCAGACCGATGTTATAAAATACTCCAAATACAACCATGCCTATGTAACAATAATAATAGGCAATAGTGTGGAACACAATACAAACCAAATGACTGTGTTCACATGTATTAGCTAGAAACCAAATAGCTGACATTGCAGCTTTGTGCCAGTCATTCATGTAGCCTTTGTATTTCATTTTTTTGCCTCTTTCCTTTTGTAGATTTCTATGGCGTCAGTCCTTCATATATAGACGTGTCACGTTGATGGAATTCATATAATTGAGGGTTACTTTTATGACCGGAGAACGGTGCCCATCAAACAGCCCGATACCGCACAGCGGGGCCATGGCACAATACTTGCCTGCAAGCGGGGCTGTCAATTCTAATTTAACCCTTTGCACAATAGAGTCCTGTACTGAAATTATTATTATTGGGTCATTTTTTGAGCATTTTCAGGTAAATTAATTTACTATAGTCGTAAAAAAAATTGCTGCAAAAAACTCCAGGCTTCCTATAGCTTTGCTTTTGCCTATGGAGATGCTTATATAGACATTCCTTAATATAGTGATATTTTCAGATGGAGATGGCTGATACAAACCGTCCATAAACATACATACATAGATAGATATCTGAGCCATATTTTAAAGACTCCTTCTCATGACTTATCTCTATAATTCCAATGACAAGCAAGACTCGTACCCCTCCTGTGTAGCCATATATCTCCTATAATGTTCATTCTACATAAATCACTACTATGATGTGACCTCCCAGCTGCAATCTCATCTATACTATGGGGATGATAGTGACTTAGTGATTCCTAATGATAATCTATTTGCTATACTAGACCTGTGTGTCACTGGGATGATTGCAGCAATATGTCACTGTAACTTTAAGCAGAATGTGAGTATATGAAGCATATTGAGCCCTCCCCTCTGTGCTAAGCATTGGACTGCAGGCAGCTTGTCCATCAGGCAGGGGAACTAAGCGCCTGCAATAGAAGAAGGCAGCAGTCTGCAGCTCTCACTATCATATACAGCAGCAGCTGTGCCTGGGACCTCAGCACCTTCCCCAGCATGGAATGATCTGCAGCCTCCCAAGTCCTGGATCTTCTCTGCTATGTGGAATGTTCCTTCAGAGCTGAACCTTCTTCTTACACTTTATCAGGGGATTTACAACCCAACACGTGTCTGCAGGGTACACACCTGCCATCCATGTGCACTGACTGATGCAGCTCTGGACCCCTCATTTTCATTGAGATCAAGTGCTTGAGTTGACTTCTCAGGGACATGGGTCCTGGGTTTCTGCTACTCTGGATTAATGTGGCTTTAAATGAGCTGGGTGATTTGGATGACATACAGAGTTGTCAGGGGGAGAAGACTTTATAACTGGATGCAAAAGTTACAAAGGTTGTGTGCCAAGGGGAATTAACCAAGAAATATACATTGCTGCCTCATACTAAAGATCTGGAAAGGAACTATAAGCAAATGTATGGGATTGCTGGAGTGTTAGCTCCTCTCATCCTGAGTACAGTACATGGAAGATTTAGGTAAGGTTCTGCTATCTGCAAACACTGACCCTCCTTATATACTTCTCTTACTATATCTTCCTCTCCTATATGTGTAAGTATCTCCTATAATAGTCACATACTAGACAAAGTTATTGATGTGGTGCAAGTTTTTGGCAGGTTTATTGCAATCCTTTGTACCTTTATTCAGCAGTGCCGGGGTTAACTTTTTTTTTTTGCACAGTTTGACCCAAAAGTTATCCTATTGCAAAACCTGGATCATTGCAGCCATTGTGACGGACAGATGACGGTATTTGTGACATACCGTTGATTTAACCCTTAGGAGCAATACGTCTCATTGCACATACCGAATCGCGTGCATTGTTGCAATGAATTGATTCATTTATGGGAAACACATTCGCGTTCTAATAAACTGGGAGCTGAGGAGAATATTGGATAGTTTATCATTAAGTGTGGTTATGGCTATGGACAGATTTATTATATGGCGGTACGTAGGAGCAGCATCTTCCCGTGATAGGATTTCATATGCCGTATTGCCTTGTCATCAGTCTGATACTGTTTGTCTTCACGGGGGAAAGTTTGTGACGGATTTTATTCTCTGACCATTCGATCCGGTTATGCTTTTCTTGTGCTTGCTACTTAGTTGCATAAAGTATATTATTGGGATTATTTATATAACATTTTAGCTATTGACATAATACAATGTTAAGGTAATACATTGTAACAATTGTACAATACTGATTATCATTTTATAGGTTTTTTTTCCCCCCTAGAGACGCATATTGATTTACTAGGGCTGATTTCCATGGCCAAGGCAATAGTTTATTTTCCAAATTTTTTACCCCCAAAAACATGATTAGAAGTTTTTATTTCTTTCCTCTGCAGAAAGGAATACGGATTGGAGTATAGATGACTGGATCTTATATAGGAATAGTTCCTTGGCTCTATGGACTAACTTACTTTTCAGGTGCAGACACTTGAGCTGAATCACTTGTAGTAACACAACTGTCTGCAATCAACACAATAGGAGGAAGGAGCTGGAGTGAGTTTGCAAGGAAACATAGGGGTTTGGGTCTATGCATATAGGCAAAACCCTATATGATGGCATAGGAGTATATGCAGTATCTGTAGCATGGCATAGTACTGTCCCTTGGTATAGTAGTAGTGTTTCTATGGGAGAATACCTCCGTAGTATGGGCATGCATTGAACTTGTAAATATAACTTCTCGTGCCTCCATATGAAATCAGAGATGCGGTGTTGAGCCATGGGGTGCGGTATTACAGATCAGTACGGAATAAATGTATAGCACTATTATACAAAGGCATTGCCTGTATTGCAGTCCATGTTCACATGTATACTTTTAACTTTCCATATTTTTCAGACAGAATTTTGGGGCAAAAAAGATTAAAAAAAAAAACAAAAACATGATCACACACTATAAATGTAGCATCTTAACCAGCACTATTTTATATAGCGCTATATCCTCTGTACTAGCATATATTTCAAATAGAAGCCACAAGAGGAAGCATGTGTGCCGTACGCTCTTGTGCTCCCTCTAGTGGTAGCTAGATTGTAATTATTTAAAGGGATTTCTGATTTTTTTTTTTTTTTTTGATAGACAAAAAAATGTGATGAGATTAATTTTTCTAATTGACACCAAATAAAAATTTCCTACCTTTTGGCAGAAATGTATGACCAACACCTTTTCCATTACCATCCATTCTTTACTGGTGACGATCATGTGCCGTTCATTGTGCACATGACTTGAGTTGAAAGCCACACCCACCATGAGTGTGATGTCATCATTGATGAAAGCAGTATTTGTCTAAACTTTCTTGACAGCCAGAGTAGTCAGGAGGAGTTGGGGGCTGATCCTGATAGCCAGACAAGCCAGCAGCTGGTTCACACATCTAGATAATCACAGTAGTGAAGCAGCAGGGACAGGTAGACAAACACGTTTTTTATTTTTAACTATTCAAGCCTCTCCCCTGCCTTCATCGGTCAGGCATTTTTCTATAAGTGGGGGGAGGGTTTTATGGCATCCAACAGGTCAGCAGCATGGTAGATGCATAGGGACAGTGAAGGAGACGAGCAACATGTGCAAAAGATGTGAATGCTTTATCATTAGCATCATGCAGGGAAACTGCTTGCTTTGAAAAGCATATGTGGGTTTCAAAAACTGCATGTATTTTTTGAGAAAATGCATTTGGTTTTCTGATAAAAACAGGGATTTTTTTCATCCGAACCTCAGCTTGTAAACACAGCCTTACTAGAAAGTGTTATATAATAGGACCAGATTGTGTATTTGTGCTTTGCAGGAACTCAGTCAATGCATATACAGATACACGTGCATATTATTATATACCATATGTACACATATCTAGGTAAATCTGTACACTGAGATAAACGTGTGTATGTGTTTGTGTGTATGTACCGTATTTTTCGGACTATAAGACGCACCTAGGTTTTAGAGGAGGAAAATAGGGAAAAAAAATTTTGAAGCCAAAACTGGTAAAATATTTAATATATGGGAGTTGTAGTTTTGCAACAGCTGCAAGGCCACATTGACAGGTGACCCTGCAGCTGTACGGGGATGCATAGAGCGTTTTTTTTGCGGGGCCAGCTGTACTTTTTAGTTATACCATTTTGGGGGATATCTATTGCTTAGATCACCTTGTATTGAAAAAAAAAACAGGAGGTGATTTAGAACTTTTATTTATTTCATATTTTTAAAGCTTTTTTTTTTTTTTTTTTTTTTTACTATTTTATTTCCCCCCGGGGGCTTGAACCTGCGGTCACTTGATCGCAAGTCCCATAGCAACTGTATTGCTGTCTATGGGACATTCTGTCTATTAGTATTACGGCTGGTCATAGAGACCAGCCGTAATACTAATATATAGCAGTGACAGACCCGGGAGCCTCATTAGGCTCCCGGCTGTCACCCGAACAGGTCGGCTCCTGCGATATCGCCGCGCAGGAGCCGGCCTGCAACTTTACAGGTACGGGGCCGGTGGGGACCGGCCCCGGGGGAGAAGGGGCCACGGATACTGACCCGGCATCCGCTGTACTAGAGAGGCGGATGCCGGGGAGGGATAGACGCCAGCACAGGTGCCGGGGCCTGAGACATCGCTGCCCTGCCCTGCATGAAGCCAGCGGCGGGGGGACGGAGGAGCCCCTGCCGCTGCTGGCTTGATGCAGGGCAGAGGAGCGCAGCGATGTCTCAGGCCCCGGCACCTGTAATGGCGTCTATCACTTGCCGGCTTCCGCCTCTCTATTACAGCGGATGCCAGGCGCCACCTTCAGACTATAAGATGCACCCTTCTTTTCCCCAAAACTTTTGGGGAAAAAAAGTGCGTCTTATAGTCTGAAAAATACGGTATGTATATAAAAGCCGATGGCCGGTCAGATAATGGAGGGGGTGTACATCTCGCCCAGACTACTCAGGTGGGAGAGATGAGAAAAGTCCAGGATTGATTTTGTTCTCAATAGACAACTTTTGTCTGCTGAGCATTTTGTTAAATGCTCAGTATTGGGCTGGATTTTTAGGAATGGCAGGTAGGTTGGCAGTGGGACCTGTCATTCCACCCCCCTCCAGTCCACATTGTGTGATTGTTCCTGCAGCATCTCAGCTGATGTGAGTTCTCCTCATCAAGGAGGTTTGAGAGGTCGCTCCAGCAGCAGACCTGGGACAAAGCTTGGCTGGAGAGCCAGCAGGAAGGTCACACTGTTGGAGCTGTCCTGGATGATGCAACTTGCTATTGAGTCTGTTATTCTAGGTGAGGTAACCTATCCTATGTTCAGTTAGATCCTAGTCGGGCAGGTATTTATTTTTGTTATTATTGTTTTCTTTTGTTGCTGCACTACCTTTTTGAGTGAAAATAAAACTCTACCTTTTTTTTGGACTAAAAACATGGACTTGTGTATCTGTGTCACCCCACCTGGCAACCCCAGACCCTGACTAATATAAATTGGACACATCTTATCATTCAAAGAGTTTTCTGTATTTTCATGACTATGACAACTGCAGATTCACACTGAAGGCATCAAAACTATGAAGTAACAGATGTGGAATTATATACTTAACAAAAAAGTGTGACACAACTGAAAATCTGTCTTATATTCTCGGTTCTTCAAAGTAGCCACCTTTTGCTTTGATTCCTGCTTTGCACACTCTTGGCATTCTCTTGATGAGCTTCAAGAGGTAGTCACCAGAGATGGTCTTCCAACAGTCTTGAAGGAGTTCCTAGAGATGCTTAGCACTTGTTGGCCCTTTTGCCTTCATTCTACGGTCCAGCTCCCCCAAACCATCTCGATTGGGTTCAGGTCTGGTGACTGTGGAGGCCAGGTCATCTGGTGTAGCACCCCATCACTCTCCTTCCTTGGACAAATAGCTCTTACACAGCCTGGAGGTGTTTGGGGTCATTGCCCTGTTGAAAAATAAATGATGGTCCAACTAAACGCAAACCTGATGGAATAGCATGCCACTGCAAGATACTGTGGTAGCCATGCTGGTTCAGTATGCCTACAATTTTGAATAAATCCCCAACAATGTCACCAGCAAAGCACCCCCAGACAGTGGGGTAACTAGGAATGGCGGGGCCCCATGGCAAACTTTTGACATGGGATAGGTCTGGGGGCCAGGTGTTGGCCCCCTATTGATTAAATATTTATGGATTATCCTGAAAATAGGCCATAAAAAATGTCAGATACTGCTGAACATGTCTCCCTAGGTTTCAGACCATTAAAATCCAATAAGAGAACGCTGCTAGGTACAGCAGTGATAGTCACATCCAAACCAGACACCAGTATGCAAGTTATATTGAGGGAGAGGTCAGGATCCGAAGGGCTGTCAAAACATGTAAGGATAATGGGGAAACAGTTATGCACCCCAGCCAAAGCCCGTCTGGCCCTCAGTTTCTTAGCTTTGGAGCCAAAGCCCTAAACAGACAAGACCTCAACGTGGACCTGACCCTGACGTGAACCAAGCCAGCTTAGCAACTTGCCATTGGAAGCAGAAAGTGGAGGGGATAAGACACAGCAGAACAGGTGAAACTCTTAGACCGGGGCCCCACAGGTTGTAAACTCCCCAGTTTGGTCACAGCAGAAACAACCAGCGAATCCCATCCACACATTGTGGAACAATACGCGTAGTGGACACGCAGCGATTTCCAAAACCGAGAATGAGGCTAAGGGCCCGTTCCCACGATGTAACGCGGCGCTCATTCGGACACATAAGCACGTGTCAGAGAGGGCGCTTCAAAACAGAATCCCATTGACTTCAATGGGTTCCGTTTAACACGCGTAACACATTGAAATCAATGGGTTAAAAAGACTCGCATTGATTTCAATGTGTAGCGCGTGTAAGACGGAACCCATTGAAGTCAATGGGATTCTGTTTTGAAGCACTCACTGATGTGTTTATGTGTCAAAATGAGCGCCGCGTCACATCGCGCCTCATGTAGCGAGCTGCAGCCAAAACGCACTGCGGAAAAGACTGCGGTGATATAGATATATCCACCTCTGTAGAAAACCTCAATAGTCGAAACTGTATGGGGAGATGATTTTCTGCACCCGGTCCCCCCGTCCCGCCTTTACCCACAACCCTACTGGCGTGGAGCCATAGACATGAATACCTTGGGATCTTTTTTGTTTCTTTATGCCAAATAATTTCCCCCACAATACCCCATTTTGGGCATTTTTTTTAACCGCAGCAAAATTCGAATAACTAGAAAATCAGTCCTTAGATTACTACACAGCAAATCTGTATTGTGTATGGTGTGACAGGTTGGCTGCGGCCAAATGTGCGGCGTAAAAATGTTTTCCTATGTAAGAGGTATTTCCTTGAAATGCTTTTTTTTTTTTTTTTAATAACCACGGGAGCCTGTAAACCTGTTTTGTGACATAAGTCAGAAAATACTCCTTACAAATGCCTCCAATGGAAGGCTCAAGATGATGTGAACAGCGCCTGGCGGGGAGTATTCACCTGAGCTTCACGCTTCCATTACTGTCAATCCCCTGTACGCTGCGGTGCTAGGTGCCATGTAACTTATTACCGGGCGCCTTCTACCTGCCCGGATTTATTTTTCTAATAGCATTGATCAATTGGCCCATATCTAGTTTTCCTCTACTTTGGACATAATCCATTTAGTGTTATTTATTGCATTTTGACATCTGTGTTTCATTTTTATGGCCTCCCTGTGAAGGATGCTGTTTTTGCTTGAGATTGCTGACATTTTAACTTCCTTGCGCACACAGCTGCTGTGATTTAAGAATGTTACGAGGTGCACAACACTGAAGTAAATCAAACTTTATCCAGGCACTAAGACAAGGAGTCATTTTATCCGAGTCTCCATTGTTGGCCTGCTTTGCAGATTTGTTATCGGGCGAAAAATGCAATTATTTGTGGCTCAATCGGTTCTGCCAAAGTTCTGCACTTGATGAAACATTATGAAACGCTGTGTCAAACATAAATTGTGTTTGCTTATAGGACCAGTATAGTGAAGATTTGCAGTATTGAAGATTTGAGCTTTATACCAGTTCTTATACTGCTGACCATGGAAATAACTTCTGGGATATTTGCAGGTGCAAACTTACCCTTTAGGGAGACTGGCGTGCCAATCTATGCCACCCTGTATAATCGTGCCGTCATCAGCAGCCCCTATGCCAGCGGGGTTTCAGCATGCACCCTATTATTTGCACTGGGTATGTACGTCTGAATGCAGCTCAGTTAGGGGCAGGTGACTAGAATATATATTGAGGGAGAAACCCATTCCTTGAAATACCATTATGGCAATCGCAACTGATTATCCAGGTTTTTAGAATTTATTCCTGAAAGGGGTTGTCCAATACTATAATATTGATATCTGTGGACTCTTCACTACTGGGTTGCAATACCAAGCCCAGCCACTAAACAATGTAAGGCAATGTGCTTGGGATGGGAACGGGACTGAGCTGTAACATGGCCATGTAACCAATTGATGTGATGTTACTGGCTGGAGAAGTCCTGGACGACCCCTTTAAATGGGAAAAGGCTGCAATACCAAGTACAGCCACTGTGAAAGTATGGAGTTGGGCAGTTTCGCTGGCATGCGTTTTATAATCCCTGATCAGCACTGGTACTGAGAGTCAGACCTCCATCAATGTAGTATTGACGGCCTACAGTATCTTAAAGGGGTTATCCAGCTTATCTGCAAATACATCCACTGCAGTATTAAATCCTCACTGTTCCCTTGTGCAGCCTCTACTTGGCTTTATTTTACTTGATCCTCCTTGTATTGTTGTTATTTACATGCAGTGAATCTGTGGACAAACTACATTTCCCATGATGCATCTGCCTGCTCTCACTCTCTGTTTGCAGATGACAGGGGGGAGCTTGCAAATGAAACATCACAGCATCATGTGACTTAAAATGTTGGGATGATTTATTTCCTGTGATTTCATTGCAGGGGAGTGAGAGCAGGTAGATGAATCATGGGAAATGTAGTTTGTCCACAGATTCACTGCATGTACATAATAGTAGTACAAGGAGAAGCAAGTAAAATAAAGCCAAGAAAAGGGTGCACAAGGGAACAGGAACAGTGAGGATTTGGCACTGCTGTGGATGTATTTGCAGATCATTTTTGGAACCCCCTTAGGCCAAGGATTGTAAAATCCTAGATAACCCCGTTTAAGTCAGTCAGTTATCCTTCTGTATGAATGACTCTCTTATTCCAAAGTCTAGGATTTTCTGCATTATATAATTTTTTTTTCCCAAAGGAATGTTGAACCAGAAGCCAGCAGACCAATCCAACCCCACAGCTAGGTTAGGGTTGCTTAAATCAAGCAGTGTTTTACCCTTGGGATTCGTTGCCTCTGTCTCTGAGATATCGCTGCTCTTGCCAATATGCAAATACATGTTATGGAGTAATGAAGGCATTACTGCCTGTGTCTTTGATGAAACCAAAACACCCGCAGAGCTCATTTGCATATTGGCAGTAACAGTGATATCTTGCCAATGGTGGTACAGATCTACAAGGGGAAACACTGTTTCATTCATGGGACCCTAATCTATTTACCTGGACTGCATCGATATGTTGGGCTTTGGTCAATACTTTCATTGCCAGAGTAATGTTCCCCGTGCACCTGGGATCCTCAGGATTAGCTGTTTGAGGCCGCGTTCACATCTGCTTTGGTAATCCACATGGGACCCCCCACGAACGGACTACCGAACACATTTGAAAGCGGTTTGCAGTGGAAGTACACAGACCCCATACACTATGATGGGGTGTGTGTGCTTGCCGCGAGATCTCCGCAGGGAACATGCGGACACGAAAGTACTTCACAATCTACTTTCCTGGCCCGCATGATTCGTGCGGGCAGCGCGTGGCAAGCACACAGACCCCATTATAGTCTATGGGGTCCATGTGCTTTCACTGCACACCGCTTGCCAATGCTTTCGGTAGTCCCATGCGGACTCCCCAAACGTATTACCAAACGCAGATGTGAACCAACCCTGAATGCCTCTTCTGTTTCACAAGCCATGCGATGTTGCATTCATTGGTTACATGGCATGCATATAACTCAGTACCATTTTAGTGAATGGGGCTGAGCTATGATACTGAGCACAGCCTTTATACAATATACAGAGCTGTGCTTGTTTTTCTTAATTCTGCAGTCTCTTTAAAGAGCTGATTGACTGGAATAAAAAGTGAACGCAGGTCCTTCACCCCAAAATAAGTTTTCTTATTAACCCCTTTTCTTTGCTTCCTTTGACATATTATAATAGAAATCTGGCTCTAGCATGAATTCATGGCTTAGTTCAGAAATGGGTTTGATATTTTTAGAGATTTTTTTGTTTTGCAAAAAAATTGACTCCTAGGGCTGCCCTATTTGTATTAGACCTATAAGGATGTTACACTAGGGGGCGTTAACACCATCTATAATGTCTATCCTGACCATGATGTGCTGCTGCTGTTTTCTGGGGGGGCCCCACTTTTCCTATCCTGGATTCAGTGAAGGCACCCCCATGTCCTATTCCAGGGCGCATAGCTGCAGTAAGTGACATGTGTTGTCCTCTGCTCCGTGCTTGTCATGTCTTCATTCTGGCTAATTATTCCAATAGATGCCGGTGTCGCTCTGTATATAATGACTTGACTTGTGACACAGTAAGGAGTTTGTAACAAGTGCGCTTCATGAAGCGAGATGAAAGCCTTCCGCCATTATTTTTTAATCAAGCCTAGTCTTTTGTTGGAGTGATAACCATTTCTATTATTGTACATTTCTGAATTTCCGTGTAAGTAGCAAGACAACACAAACCGAATGAAATGCCTTCTCTGGCAGAAAATAGAGAAATCTTAATTTGTAGAGAGCAGAATGCGCTCACATAGTCTAAAATATTCAATGTAGAGGCGGCCATTGTTTATGCCTACAAGCCTAGGTCCCTATAGACGTATACATTGTTCATGCATGAGAGATAAGTGAATAATCCTGCCATAGAGATCATTGCTTGATGGCCAGACTATAACATTGGGTGAGATTTATCAGTGCAATTTTGCCAGCTTTTTGCATTGTAATGAATGAGATTTGTCCTGATCGGCCTGTTTATGAGGATCCCCATAGCACAGTCTCTGCACTCCACCAGTCCTGATCAATAGAGCAGCTTTCCTGTTATAGAGCCGTAGATTTCTTCTGAATTTGTTAATGCACCCTCCATATGTCCATAAGTAGTAGATACACAGATTATTGTTTGACCAGATTTGGTGGTAGAAAATTTGCAGTTTAATAAAGGGACACTCATCCCCTATCCTACAGTCCGCTAAGTGGGGGCTTAGCTTAAAGGGGCTCTATCACTGGGAAAAGTCATTTTTAATGAATCACATCCTTGCATAGCCTTTAGAAATGCTATTCCACACCTACCTTTAGTATGTAAATTGCCTCAATGGTTTCTGAATAAGTCCATTTTTATTCATATGCTAATGAGCTTCCAGCCAGCACAGGAAGTTCCCAGCAGCACTCGTCCCTGCTATTATCTCCTATGTGTGTGCAAACAGGAAGCTGACTCATAATCATAATCAGCAGCCTCCTATAGGAAACAATAGGAGAGGAGTGCACGATGTATCGTGCACCAGTCTAATTAGCATATGAATAAAAACAGACTTATTCAGAAACCACTGAGGCAATCTACATACTATAGGTAGGTGTGGAATAGCCTTTCTAAAGCCTATGCAAGCATGTGATTAGTTAAAAATGACTTTTCCCGATGGTAGAGCCCCTTTAAAGTAGCAATAACATGAATGAGATTTGAACAAATGTCATTGGAAAATTCTTGAAAATTCAGCTGAAAGTCTGTTACAGATTCTGTATGTAATACATAAAATATTTCTGGAGAT
This sequence comes from Leptodactylus fuscus, assembly GCF_031893055.1. Lineage (NCBI taxonomy): Eukaryota > Metazoa > Chordata > Amphibia > Anura > Leptodactylidae > Leptodactylus > Leptodactylus fuscus. The sequence continues at coordinate 66,431,411 of NC_134275.1, forward strand.
CTAATAGCAACTTCTGCTATTAAAATGCAATTTTTACACCCCTATGCATAGTCACCAAGTCTTCAGATATACTTAGTTTTTGCATGGCTTACAAACAAACAAAAAACTTCATTATTGTGCTGCATTTTTTTTTTTTGTCTTTGTTTTGACTTTGTGTTGCACACTTGTTGCAGTATTTAAAGGGATTTTCCGGGCCGAGTTATTAATTTGTTAATAAATGCACCCAAATACCTTTAGCCATGTTTTGAGTGATTTCTGGGTGTCTCTGGGAGCTCCAGGTATCTCCTTACTCTCTCCATCCCCTCCTTCCTCTCTCCCCCGTACGTCCCTCCCTGTCTCTATAGCTATCTCTCCCATTGTTACCCCTTCTCTACTTACTCAGCTGAACCCCTGACCCCATTATATACTTACCGTATAAGCCGACCCGAGTATAAGCCGTCCCCCCTAATTTTACCACAAAAAACTGGGAAAACTTATTGACTCGAGTATAAGCCTAGGGGGAAAATGCAGAAGCTACTGGAAAATTTCAAATATTAAAATGGTCGGAGTTTTTGGGTGCAGTAGTTGCTGGGTGCTGGGGAAGGGGAGGGGTGTTTTGGTTGCCTGTCTGCCCCTTCCCTGAGCTTGAGGACTGTTTTTTCTTCCCCCACTTGGAATTCAGTCTGGCTGAATATAGGGGATCTGCAGTGCTCCTATTAACCCCTTCCCGACGGAACAGGAGCACTGCAGATCCCCTATATTCAGTAGACCGGGCACTGTCAGACACAGGGATACCTAATGTGTTTGTGTTTCACAGTCATTTTCTACTTTGATATGTATTCTAGGGAAATGAGTGATTTAGAACTTTTATTTTATTATTAAATTTTTTATTTTTTTTTTTGCACTGTTTTATGGGAGATTCTATACATTAATATTGTGGTCATAGACTCCCCCTCCTAAAAAAAAAAAAAAAAAAATTTTTTTTTTTTTTTTTTTGCTGACTCGAGTATAAGCCGAGGGGGGCTTTTTCAGCACAAAAACTGGGCTGAAAAATTCGGCTTATACTCGAGTATATATGGTACCTCTCTTCCTTCCAGGCCTCTTCCTGCACAATGGCCTTTCCTCCTTTACTGATTCTGCAAGTGCACGCTCTTCTCCCAACACTGCTCCGTGTGACAATCCACCTCTACTGCGCATGCGTGGAAGCTGCGCAGTAGAGGTGGATTATCGGCAGCAGTGCTGTGAGAAACGAGGGAAGTCAGAAAAGCAGGAGGAGCAGTCCCGCAGGAAGAAACCTGGAAGGTAAGTAATATGACGATCTGTTTTTAGAAATGGGGAAACGGATCGTCACCAGATGATCAGAAAATGTCCATGAGGCAGTCACATGATATGGGTAAATATATATTCTTGACTAATTATGTTATTTACAAAGTACGAGGACGAAGGGTGTTTCGATTAGTGTATGGATTTCTAGTTATCCTGGACAACCCCTTTAGCCCCCCCCCCCCCCCCCCATTGTGAATACGCAGTGTTTTGGTCACATCAAAAAAACACAGCACCTGCAAAGTGGGTGAGATTCTGGCTAATCCCATCCACACAAGGTGGAATAAAATCAACAGCGGAGTTGCAAATAAAGCTGTAGGGTGTTGCAGGAGTGGGCTAATGAAACAACAAGCCAGGACCTGGGCTCCAATCAACATGGTAATCTTTGACGCTGAGTCCCTGCCTCCCTGAGGGACTACATTTCTGTACTATACTAATGTTTTCAGTGCTGATCTTATTTCATGGACAGAATCTGCTCATATGAAACCGGCCAATCAATCCCTGTGCCGCTGTGGCTTATGACGCTACCTACCCCACTGGGCTCTAGAAATGCTTGTCCAGCTAGTCACTGGCCTCAGTGGTGATCTGTCTCAAATGAGTTGCCATTTCTTATTTGTGCTAAAACACTAGGCATGGATAGTGCAAGGATAAGGCTAGGTTCACACATATGCCGTGCTTTCCGCCATTCATATCCGCCATGAGACCCAAAAAAAGGAAGATCCCACCTGCTAATACAGCAATTACCCAATGACCCCATAGACTATAATAGAGTCTGCCAGGTGTCCTCTGTACATGATTTTTTTTTCTCCACTGATTTTCATCTCTTGCGGTATCTCACACGTAGATACGAACGAAGCCCCCAAATGGAAACCTACACACATTAAAAAGGGGTTACCCATAGACTATAATGGGGTCCGTGTAGTTTCTGCACGAAACATGTGGAGAGAAAAGTCCTGCAAGCATCACTTTTCTCTCCACATGAGTGGAAACCACATGGACCCCATTATAGTCTATGGGGTCCATTTGGTTTCCTTAGGTAACTACATTCTAATGTATGTAGGTTTCCATTCGGGATGCGGGGTTCCCAAGCGGACTCCCCAAACGGGAACATGAACGTGGATGTGAACCGGCCTTACATTATATTTACATTAAGACTAGCTGCACCCGCGACTTCGTCCGCAGCCCCCCTGACCCTGGCGTGAACCAACTGCAGCGCGGGCCGTGGCCCCCCACGTCCCTTTACTTGCGGCCGCCGCGCCCTCCTACAGGATGGTGGGTTGGGAGGCCACGGCCTCGCTGCTGCAACTCACCCCTCCTTTCCCGCTACCCGCGCCCCCGACCCTGCCCTTACCCACCACCCACTCCTCCGGCCCCCTGCCTCCATTTAGAGATTACAGTGACCTACTACATCTCCCCCTTCCCCCCCCCAGCACCAGCCACCCATGACCCTGGTGACCCTAACCCCCCCTCCCTTCCACATGTGCAATCCGGGCCCCCCGTCTACTCACCTTCGGCCCTGTGGTCCCATCCCCCCCCCCCCCCACCAGGCCCCCTCCCTAACCGGGTTCTGGTTATTTCTGGGGGCTGCCCTATCCGTACACATTTTGGTTTCATCATGCGTATATCCTGCCTTATGTGGACTCATGACCTTGATTCACTAAGAGAATCGACACACTTGTGTCCCGCAACGATCGCTGCTACCGGCTGCCGCTACTGTCTCAATTTTTAGCCCTTTCCTCTGTAAAAATGACTTGCCATAAATTTGATGACACCGCTGTTTGCCTCGGCCACAGAAGGTTTAAAGCAATGAATTAGAGTAGGGGTCACCTGGGGCCTCCGTGTGTTGTGGTGCCTCTTGGTATGACATATTTGCTACGGTCTTTAGAGACTTTATGGAGAGTTTGATGGATGACAGCCTCAATACGGTTTGTTTTATTAAATTTACCATTGGGAAGGAGTTCAGTGTTGTTTGTCATAGATCTATTGGTCAAATCAGAACTTTATTACGGGCAAAAAAACACCTAAGTCTAAATTTTGTATGGGAAGGAAATACACAGGCGGCCCCGATATTGCCAATTGTGTTATCCATCTTGTCTTTAATTTAATCTGAGGAGCGTTTTTATAAGATCCTATATGACATAATGTGCCCCTTGTCATATATTATATGGATATTTACAAGTGACTAAAAAGATTTGTAGCCTTATAAATGTACAAGGCTGCAGGTCTATATATAACATAGGCCAAGGAAGTCTTATATCCTACAATGAGAAAGATCTGTCTTGCTAGTTTATGTCTTATGGCGAGGTAATGAGGTCAAGTGTGTAGTGGGAAAAACCTATTTCAAGCATGCTTTGCTCTGTATCCACATCTTATTTATATAATGATACTAAGACAATCTTTCTCTTCCTTGCAATCCAACCTTTTAGTCCAATTCTTAAGGTGGTTGTGTAGGTAGGATTAATTCTTAAAGGGAACCTGTCAGGTCCATTTGACGCACTAAACCACCCACAGGTCCTTATTGATCAGGGGTTTAGTGATGCTGTAAAGCCATACATGCCTGCAATAGAAATAAAAAAAAATCTTTATACTGAAACCAGATATCTTGGCTTTAGTGCACATGTGCCTTAACTGGGGTGCATGCGCAGTGAAGTTGGGGCGCATGCACAATGAAGCTGGGGCGCATGCACAATGAAGCTGGGGCGCATGCACAATGAAGCTGGGGCGCATGCACAATGAACCTGGGGCACATGCGCAGTGAAGCTGGGGCACATGCGCAGTGAAGCTGGGGCGCATGCACAATGAAGCAGGGGCGCATGCGCAGTAAAGCTGGGGCGCATGCGCAGTGAAGCTGGGGTGTACATCCAGAGCTTCACTGAAAGATCGTGCAGGCACCGGGAGCAACAAACATGAGTCCGAAGAGACTTAGGCAAAAAAAGGGTGATTTGGGACACAACCCCTGGTCTATAAGGATATGTAGTTGGTTTACTGTCTCAAGTCAACCTGACAGGTTCTCTTTAAACTCAAAAACTAAAGGTTCCCCACACCGCTCCTGTTTCAGTGCTTACCGGACCCCCACTGGTCATGGCTTCCTGGTGCATCACACACAGGTCATGTATAGTCAGCCAGACCCTGCCAGAGATGGGTCACTGCTATGTCCAGATATTAGCCAAGCAGGATTTTACTATCTGTCAGGACGGGACCAGGAGGTACTGGAGAGGCCAGTGTGGAATGGAAGCCGCTGGTGATTGGTTTTGTTGGTATTACTTCTCTTTTTGTAGTAACCCAAGTTCTAAGATACTCGCTACTCCGTTCCATCAGGAGGACCCCCATTCTCATGATTGGAAGTGTCCCAGTGGTCACATCCCCCCCAATTGAGTAGTTCTTAGCTCTGTAGTAGATAAACAATATCGCACTATTACTTGAATACACCTTAGGCTCCATGTGGCGTAAACGTTACAGTTTTGGTAGTCGCAGCATATCAGTTATGCCTATGGAACACTAGTGGTTAATGGAAGCGGAAAGTCCACAATTAAAACATTGAAGTGAATGAACAAAAGAGAACTCTAAATCACATCAATATTTGGAGGAGGAGTCCTGGAAGTGATGATATGGCCGACAGAGCCCTGATCTCAAGATCATCCAGTCTGTCTGGGAATACACGGAGAGAGAAGGATTGGAGCAAGCCTACATCCACAGTAGATCTGTGCTTAGTGGAACAACCTCCCTGCCAAGTTCCTTCAAAAACTGTCTACAAGTGGGGCAACTCGGTGGCTCTGTGGTTAGCACTGCAGCCTTAGAGCACGGGAGTCCTGGGTTCGAATCCCGCCAGGAACCACATTTGTACGGTATGTTCTTCCCGTGTTTGCATGGATTTCCTCCCATTCTACAAAGACATACTGATAGGAAAAGATGTACATTGTGATCCCTATATGGGAGGGAAGGATTGGAGCAAGCCTACATCTACAGAAGATCTGTGCTTAGGGGAACAACCAATATGGGGCTCACAATCTACATAGAAGAAAAAAACCAAAAACTGTCAACAAGTGTAACAAGAAGAACTGATGGAAGGCAAAGGGTAAAGGTCACACTAAACATGGATATGATTTAGATTTCTTTTTTGTTCACTTCATTTTGTTAATAAACCATTAACACTTCTATTATTGAAAATATTCTTACCTTGCATCAATTCCCCATGTCTAAAACTTTTGCACATTGCTGTATCTTTTGAAAGATCTCTTTATATTTGACGAGCTAGTCAGCAATCTACATGTGACATGTTCCCTTTAAAAGGCAAATATTGATCTATAATCTGGATGTCATATGAATGGAAGATGTGACTTCTATGAGCAGAATACAACATCATGCGGCATCTGATGGAGCCTGGTCTTTAATAAAAGATACATTGCTTTCAAGTATAGAGAAATATTGACGGGTGAATCACTCCATAGAATAACATTCTAACTATTCTTTATATCTCGCACCTATTCCATATATAAGTAACACGAATCAAATACATAAATGTTGTTGCAATCATTAACAATGGAGCGCTAGATTATAAAAAAAAAAAACATATTTTTTTACATTTGTGAGCTGGAATGCAATGGTGACTCAATGCTGGTGACAACTAGTGTTACCATATATACTCGAGTATAAGCCGACCCAAGTATAAGCCGAGGCCCCTAATTTTACCACAAAAAACTGTGAAAACTTATTGACTCGAGTATAAGCCGAGGGGGGGAAATGCAGCAGCTACTGGAAAATTTCAAAAATTAAAATGGTCGGCGTTTTTGGGTGCATTAGATGCTGGGGAAGGGGAGGGGGTGTTTTGGTTGTCTGTCTGCCCCTTCCTTGAGCTTGAGGACTGTTTTTTCTTTCCCCACTTGGAATTCAGCCTGGCTGTATATAGGGTATCTGCAGTGCTCCTATTAACCCCTTCCTGATGGAACAGGAGCACTGCAGATCCCCTATATTCAGTAGACTGGGCACTGTCAGACACAGGCATACCTAATGTGTATGTGTGTCACAGGAATTTTCTACTTTTATATGTATTCTAGGGAAAGGAGGGATTTAGAACTTTTATTTTTATTTATTTATTTTTTAAAGCTTCTTTTTTTTTCCACTATTTTATGGGAGATTCTATACATTACTATTGCGGCTGGTCATAGACACCCCCTCCCAAAAACTCGAGTATAAGCCGAGGAGGGGCTTTTTCAGCACAAAAACTGTGCTGAAAAATTTGGCCAGGGTCCCACGTGGTGTAAACGCTGTGGCCAAAAATGCATTGTTTTACAGTACCTAAAATAGGATGGGATTCTAATGAATCCCATCCACACGTTGCAGAAAAATACCCATGGCGTAAATGCTGCGATTGCCAAAACCATCGTAGCATCGTAACACTGGCGGTATCACTATAGGTATAATGGAAGTTGTATTCTTGGAAGGTCGGAGTCACAAATCTGTGGTTACCTGGTATTTAGAAGTGAGTGCGTAGCCCGGGATTCCTGCGCGGCACGTTTTGTGTTATTTATCAGCCAAGCATTGATTGTTGTAGTTCTGCTTTACTCTTTAACAAGGAGGGAGCCAGAACAAATGGGTTTGACAGTAGAATTGGTGGAATGAATCTATTGACTGCCCCAGCGCCTCTTCTATGGGTTTAATTAGATGTTCATCATGTCAGGGGGACGGCAATCAATGTCTGCAATAGTCCAATGAAAAATTGATAATAACAGAAGCTTAATGCTGTAGAAGTTAGAGCCGCTATTAATGTATAATTGATTCATAGACTAAGAGGAGCCATAAACCTCCCTGTTCAATGCTCATTTCTACCTATTCATGATTCCCTTTCATCCACAGCTAGATCTATTTAGTGTTAGCTCTGCTAATTGATGCCGACCGGGCCATGTATGGTGTCTTCTATGAGCTGTGCGGCTATTGGTTGTGGCTTGATGGCCATAGTCTTGTATCTGATAGTAATGAACAGTTATCCTAATAAAGTGAGTCTTTAGAGGAATCTAAGAAATGTTTGACTGTGCGGTAAAAAATGCTTCCAAACCCACATCTAGGTATTGCCATGGTTGTGCAGAATAGTTTTCGTCTGTGGGTTTTTGCAGGTGAAATGTGAGATACTGTTTTTTACCTGTAAAAACTATACAGTCGAAAATCCTTTTTGTAAAACTATAGTGATTTGTGCTAAATTTACTTAAATGTGCCCTTATGCCTCATTGACATGGCTCAGCGATCTCAGAGATGTATAGAGCTGTAATAAGGTTACCATAGCACGCTGTCAGACCCCATTGTACCCGTGTATTCCTGTAGTCTCATACAGTTACCCCGCAGTCTCATACAATTACCCTGCAGTCTCATACAGTTACCCCGCAGACTCATACAGTTACCCAACAGTCTCATACAGTTACCCTGCAGACGCATACAGTTACCCCTCAGTCTCATAGTAACCCTGCAGTCTCATACAGTTACCCCGCAGTCTCATACAGTTACCCTACAGTCTCATACAGTTACCCTGCAGACGCATACAGTTACCCCTCAGTCTCATAGTAACCCTGCAGTCTCATACAGTTACCCCGCAGTCTCATACAGTTACCCTACAGTCTCATACAGTTACCCCGCAGACTCATACAGTTACCCTACAGTCTCATACAGTTACCCTGCAGTCTCATACAGTTACCCCGCAGTCTCATACAGTTACCCTACAGTCTCATACAATTACCTTGCAGTCTTATACAGTTACCCTGCAGTTTTATACAGTTACCCCCCCAGTCTCATACAGTTACCCTGCAGTCTTATACAGTTACCCTGCAGTCTCATACAATTACCCTGCAGTCTCATACAGTTACCCTACAGTCTCATACAATTACCTTGCAGTCTTATACAGTTACCCTGCAGTCTTATACAATTACCCTGCAGTCTTATACAATTACCCTGCAGTCTTATACAGTTACCCCCCAGTCTCATACAGTTACCCTGCAGTCTTATACAGTTACCCTGCAGTCTCATACAATTACCCTGCAGTCTCATACAGTTACCCTACAGTCTCATACAATTACCCCGCAGACACATAGTTACCTTGCAGTCTCATACAGTTACCCCGCAGTCTCATACAGTTACCCCGCAGTCTCATACAGTTACCCCGCAGTGTCATAAAGTTACCCCGCAGTCTCATACAGTTACCCCGCAGTCTCATACAGTTACCCCACAGACTCATACAGTTACCCTACAGTCTCATACAATTACCCTGCAGACGTATACAGTTACCCCACAGTCTCATACAGTTACCCCGCCATCTCATACAGTTACCCAACAGTCTCATACAATTACACCGCAGACTCATAGAGTTACCCTGTAGTCTCATAAAATTACCCTGCAGTCTCATACAGTTACCCCGCAGACGCATACAGTTACCCCGCAGTCTGATAGTTACCCTGCAGTCTCATACAGATACCCCGCAATCTCATACAATTACCCTGCAGACTCATACAATTACCCCACAGACTCATACAGATACCCCACAGTCTCATACAATCACCTCACAGACTCATACAGTTACCCTGCAGTCTCATACAGTTACCCTGCAGTCTCATACAGTTACCCTGCAGTCTCATACAGTTACCCCGCAGTCTCATACAGTTTCATACTGTCTTGTGATTATAGTATAGGGCAGTATGTTACTGGGAGGCAGATGACTATTATAGATGGCTATTACACTAGGAATCCCTCTCCCGGCATCATGTTCAGGCAGGTGTAACTCTGCCATGTGTATGCGGGGTTACACAGAAGTTTTTTGCTGTTGGGTTTATTTTGCATCCGACTGAAAACCAAATTTTTGAAGCTGTATAAAGACATTGCTATTATTGCCATGTGCCTTTATTTGCCATCGATTATGCCTTTTTGGGGGCTGGTTTGCTTGCTGCATTTTTCCAGATTTTCCTGGGTCCTGTGAATTGTTTATCTGTATATACTAATACGCCCCCCCCCCCCCCTGAAATCCTATCCCTATGTGTCCTGTCGTACATAAATATGCATCTTTCAGAAATTGCTTTTAGTTATATCTGAAGAAGAAGCCGAAGAGCTTTGAAACGTTATATTCTGTCATCATTATGAGTTAGCCATTAAAAAAGGTATCACCTACTGAAGACTCAAGTTTTTTTTTTTAATTTTTTTATATTGCAATATTATAGTAAGAATATATTCACAATAGTCATCACAGCCATGTACTGGTTAAAAAGCAAAGCTAAGTTAATATACATTAAATTTCTGCAACATAATGTATAAAAGTTATAATAAATCTTGATCTAATCTGCTGTAGCTGTGTAATGTGTGTTGGGATTGTCATTCGGCCACATTGCCATGTGATATACATGTTGTTCCACTAGAGGGCACTCCTAGTGCTCTCTGGGCACTGCTATATTATGAAGGACTCCATCCACTATCCTCAGGCTTTCTGCGCTTCCTGAGCTGTGCACCTTCTTATAATATATCTCTAATGCTAGAACAAACCTATTATATAACTAGAGTAACCTGCTATATGTTACAGTAATGGGAAGGTTTTAAAATGGACAATTTTATAGAATTAGGAGGCGGCAACAATTTTATTCTTTAATATTTGGCTCATTGTGATGATGATGTTTGTATCAGATCTTTATTTTCCTGTTGCTATTTCCCTGAAATATATCTATATACTATTTATATCTTTTTCAATAAATACATTACAACAAATGCAATATTGTTGTAAGCTTCTTATAGGGGTTCTCCAGGGAGTCTTTTTAGACTTTCATCTAACAGGGGGTTGTAGATATTGTAGTCACGGGTTCCAAACTGATTCAGACTCCAGGATATATGATGGGAAGGAGCACCAGGCCCCTGGGAGGTTCTGCCTCTTCCCTCTTCTTCCAGTTGCATAGGTAGTTACCTGGCTTTACTATAGTCTTCCAGCCCCTATAGCACAGGAAGGATGGAGCTAGAGCAACCTGAGGGTTAGTCAATGTCTTGTTGGGAGACTAAACCACCAACTCTGACTCCTCTATTTTTTCCACAGCCCGACTCTAACTCTGACTCCTTCACAAATGGACAGCCATGGTCAGATAGAAGCAACAAAGCTCGTCTAATTACTTACAAAGCCAGTGACTGAATATCTATGGCTGTAAATGTGCAACAAACCATGCATATAATTAATTATGCAATATTAATAACTATAATAAAATTAACCTTTTTATTTTGAATAGAGATGAGCGAGTAGTATTCGATCGAGTAGATATTCGATCGAATACTACGGTATTCGAAATATTTGTACTCGATCAAATACTACTAGCTATTCACAGTAAATATTCAATTCAGAACCAGCATTGATTGGCTGAATGCTATACTGTGTATAGCATTTGGCCAATCAACGCTGGTTCTGCAGCAGGCTCGTCCTTGCTAGTCAGGAGAGCTGGCAGCTTGCTGTTACGAGGGAGCTTACTTTTTCTTATAGGAGTGAATTGACCAGCGTTGATTGGCCAGTGTACAGCATTCGGCCAATCAATGCTGGTTCTACTGGAGTCTCGTCTGTGAGGAGGCGGAGTCTAAGATCGGACTACAGCAATCTCCATTATGGTCCGATCTTAGACTCCGCCTCTCAACAGACGAGCCTCCGGCAGAACCAGCGTTGATTGGCCGAATGCTGTACAACGCTGATCAATTAATTTCTATGAGAAAAAGTCAGCTCCCTCGTAACAGCAAGCTGTCAGCTCTCCCGACTAGCAAGGACGAGCCTGCTGCAGAACCAGCGTTGTTTTGCTGCAGGCTTGTCTTTGCTAGTCAGGAGAGCTGGCAGCTTGTGGTTTCGAGGGAGCTGACTTTTTATCAGCGCAACTGCAAGCGCTGTGCAGTTAAAGCGCACGGACCCCATAGACTATAATGGTGTCCGTGCACTTTAACTGCACAGCGCTCCTCCTAAACACTCTCCTCCTGCTACTCCTGGACTTGGTGACTCTCCTTTAGTCGAATAGTGGTTTCCCCTGAAATGAGCATTTTTCCCATAGACAATAATGGGATTCGATATTCGATCGAGTAGTCGAATAATGAGGCTCTACTCGAAACGAATATCGAATCTCGAATATTTCACTGTTCGCTCATCTCTAATTTTGAAGTCCGAGTTTAACTTTTTACAACTGCAGACAAAATTGTTTCCAACTTCGATTTCACGGTGGTTTTTATGCACCAGCTGTTGTTAATGGATCCTACTTGCGGAGCAACAACTTGGGTAAACCCCCATGAAAAATTCCATATGCCCATGAAGGGGTTAAGGTTAAAGTACTCACTTTGGTGTTTTCTGAGTTTTGCTTCTTTTGCTCTCTGAGCAGGAATGACTTGTAAGTCTCCGTACTGCCTATGTAGGCACACACTCTCCCTAATGTGTATAATTATCCCCTGACCCTGGTCTATAGTCTCTCACTTTGCCAAATCAGTTTCCCTGCGCTATGCTGAGGAGGTCCAAAAGACCGAAACAGCGCTGTCCATAGCTGGGAATCTGTTCCTTTTGGAATAGAAATACTAATTTGGCAATTAAATCTGCATCATGTTAGTAGACTTATTAACGGAGTCATGCATGATGTTAAGGAGGCTGTCCTCTAGAAGGCAGCATACGGAGGCACTGTTCTCCTAATTACATCCTGGAGAATAGATTTGCATATTTTTTACTTAAAATAAGTTAGGAACTTTTAGGAAAAAAGAATCCAGGAACTTCACATTGTACTAGGTACTCTAACCGCTCTGGCTGCTATGGCGCACCATTCTGGCTATGGGCTGCATGAAAATTTTTAAAAATTTTGTTTTGTTTTCTGTGTTTTGTCTAAGACTTGGTGCACTTCCTCAGATGGGTTTCGGGTGGGGTGGGGTAGTCCACGTTGGAAACATAATCCACGAAAAAAGAGTGGTTAACTTAGGAAAACTTGGTCCTCATAGACTATAGTGGGTCCACATGGTTTCTTTTCATTTTCCACCCAAAAAGTGCACAAAGATGTGGCAAGTGCAGATGTGAACTGCGTGCAAGATGTGTAATGCTTCTCTGAAGATGAGATTATAGATCACCATTATAGCTCCATCTTGAAAGTTGGTACTTTTGGAAGTCAGCTCATTCCTTGGGTTATAATGGACCCCGGGACTCCCTCATTGCTCCTAGCACTACTTTCTCCAGTACTGTCAGTCATTAGGAGTTCTAGTTCATGACCATAGGAGGGCTGCAGGTTTCCGGAATATATGCACCCATTATACTATATATACACATTTTTAGGACATCCCATCAATAGCTTAAGATCTATAAACCCGTAAGTTCAATAAGTCTCCATCATATATGAAACCTATTGTAGCATGTGGAGAGAAGCTTCCCTGTCTCCGTAAAATACTAATTTATCTTTCATAAAGATAATTGGTGTTCTCTTTTTCTGAAGGAGGCGAGTATAGTCATTTGTCACTGAGACTTTTTAGGTCATCAATCTATGGGAAGGGATAGAGTTTTCAACTTGTATTTGGCATAACCTAGGAAACCCACAAATTTATTCATCATTATCGTGGATTATTTTCCTGCATCCTATTCCGGCGTGTTCTAGTATTACTCTTGCTTATTGTTTTTAAGAGACATTTATAATGTGACTATATGAATTATTCTTTATATATGGCTCTCATTTCTCATAGGATTGTTCTAGGATATTTATATATGTTGGTCCCGGCTAGGTAACTTCGTTTTAGTTTTGAATTGTGATGTGACAGCAGTCTGTGTGTATCTACCGTACATACGCGAGTATAAGCCGACCCGAATATAAGCCGAGGCCCCTAATTTTTCCACAAAAAACTGGGAAAACTTATTGACTCGAGTATAAGCCGAGGGGGGAAATGCAGCAGCTACTGGAAAACTTCAAAAATTAAAATGGTCGGAGTTTTTGGGTGCAGTAGTTGCTGGGTGCTGGGGAAGGGGAGGGGGTGTTTTGGTTGTCTGTCTGCCTCTTCCCTGAGCCTGAGGACTGTTTTTTTTCCCCCACTTGGAATTCAGTCTGGCTGAATATAGGGTATCTGCAGTGCTCCTATTAACCCCTTCCCGACAGAACAGGAGCACTGCAGATCCCCTATATTCAGTAGACACAGGGATACCTAATGTGTTTGTGTGTCACAGTCATTTTCTACTTTTATATGGGATAGGGACTTAGAACTTTTTTTTACATTATTATTATTATTATTATTATTATTATTATTATTTTAAACTTCTTTTTTTCACTATTTTATGGGAGATTCTATACATTACTATTGCGGCTGGTGATAGAGGGAGTCCACTTGGGGACCCACTGAATGGAAACCTATACGCCTAAAAAAAGTGGTTACCTGGAAAACCTGCAGACCCCATAGACTATAATGGAGTCCGTGTGGTTTCCGCTCGGTTTCCACACAAATCATGTGGAGAGAAAAGTGCTGCTTGCAGGACTCCGCATGTTTTGAACAGACACCACATGGACGCCATTATAGTCTATGGGGTCTGCAGGTTTCCGAAGTAACTGCTTTTTTATGCGTATAAGTTTCCATTTAGGGGGTCCCCAAGTGGACTCCCCAAACAGAAACCCGAATGCAGATCTAAGTAAATTGGCTTCCTGTCAAACAACTGACCCTTTTGGGATATGCACCAGTCTGAATCTCCTATTCTACAATGCTCCCTGCGCTTTGAGTCCCTTGCACGTTACAAATGTTTGTCATTATCATGTAGTATATGCATTTACTGTGCCAATAACACTTTTGGATTTGGGGTTTTGCATTACTAAATAAGACAGAACCACACGTGCAGTTTTTGTGGCAATTCTTGTTGCAGTGTTTTTTTTTTTTGTTTTTTTTTTATAAAGACAAAACTAGAAGTAGATTTGAAAGAGAGAGGAATCAGTCTTATATATATATATATATATATATATATATATATATATATATATATATATATAATGTGTGTGTATATATGTATGTGTGTGTACATTATATATATATATATTTATATATATATATATATATATATATATATATATTTTTTTAAGGGTGTCCAGCTCACACTGGTAGGAAAACGGCAATGATTTGATTCCAGCAGGCAGTAGGGTTAACAATTCGGAGTGTTTTATTTGTAGCTTTAGCATAAAACACTGTCGGCAAACAACAAAACAAAAACCTAAGCCTTTCTGGCTCTAACTAAACATCAGCATGCCTGTCTATGCTATAGCAGGTCAAACATAACATCCCATGCAGCAACCCAAACGGTACATATCGTTCCAGTAGTGCTCGGTCCCACTCTGCCTGCTAAACACTGTCAGCCCCATTTTACTAGGCTTCCTTCCTTAGTAATGGACACGAGGAAGCCTCACCTGTGAGCACCTGGAACAAAGGGGAAAATCCCGAGGTGTGGACTGGAACCTGCCCTCCAGTCCAGAAAAACCTGCCCAAGATATGGAAACCAAAAGAGCTCTAGCAGACTAAGTTCTCCTAGCACAGAAATTATTACTCTGGGTTTCCTCACGAGGAAACCAGGTGAGATATGCACCCCGTCCACCACTTTCCCATACACTTAACCACTATATATGTGTGTGTGTGTGTATATATTTATATATATATATATATATATATATATATATATATATATATATATATATATATATATATAAAATCTCATAATCTGCAGTTCTATCCACACCTAGCTTTGGCTCATGAAAAAAAATGCATGCTTCATTCCAGCATGAAGTTGTATTTCAGCACCTTGGACAGATCCATGGTGATGTTTTGCTGAGCTCAAGCAAATACTTCAGATCTCTCTTTTCCTTTTGGAGGAGTTATTCTGGTTTGACATTATTTCTATATTATACCACTAGGTTTTTAGGAAAACCAGGTATTGATCTGTAGGGGGCTATCATGCAAAAAGTGGCACTATGAGAATGTTTGTTCACCAAGGGAAAACTGTTTGCATATTCCTTTCCCAGACCTCTTAGCATGGCATGCATGGTCTAATAAGTCTCTGTACACTGTGAGGTGGCCTCATAAGACCAACAACTCCTTAAGGAAACCTATTATCACTTCTGACCTACATCTATGACCTTTCACACAGCCAGCCAATACCCTGCTTGAAACTGCTGTCTTCAGATAAGTACCTCATGCTTTTGGAGGAGATATAGTGGTTTAACTTTATTGCCAGATAGTTTTCATGAAAACCAGGCATTGATCTATAGGAAGTATGAGAATATGATAGAGTGTTGGAGTCCCACTATATCAGCCCCAGTTTTCTGACCTATGTGTGGTCCAGGGTGGGCCGGAAGTAGGCTTCAGCCCAGGTGTGGGTCATATGCTCATTACTGGCCCATAAAAGGTTGAAGAGCCGGCACTTCAGGGCAGATCTAGGAAGTGTCTGCGTCGGTATTGTTACTCTGAATCTGGCGAGACTGTTTCATGCTTGTTGGTTTGTTCGTGTGGCTGTTAGTAAGCCACACATATAGTTAGTTTGTTATTACTGTTTAGTTAGTTGCTCAGACGAGCAGGAGTTTCTTATTGTTTTGCCTGAAGTTAAGGCTGTATTTTATTTTGCTCATTTTCTGCCTGAAGTCAAGGTCTATTTATTTTCCAGTTTTTTCTTTTTGTAAATAAACCGGTTTCCTGCATATTTTGTGTTCCTCTCTTTGACTGGTTGGGTCCGCACCATTGCTGCTCCCCACATAAGGTGGCTGTAGAATAAGTTTCCTTTTATCAATCAAGTAGGACATATCTACATTTTCCTCTCCCCACCTCAAATAATGGAAAGATGTGACTCTAGCACCAACTGTTACAAAGTAGATACCCTAAGGTTCAACGGTGAACCTCCTTACCTCTACTTGGTCTTATTCCCAAACAGTACCCACGGATTGCCCTGAAGGACTCTTACCGAGATACCAGTATTCTGTCCTGCACTTGTATTGGTCAAGCTGTCTGCAGTTTAGTGTCCCATTTGGCTTACACTATATACACTCACCGGCCACTTTATTAGGTACACCTGTCCAACTGCTCGTTAACACTTAATTTCTAATCAGCCAATCACATGGCAGCAACTCAGTGCATTTAGGCATGTAGACATGGTCAAGACAATCTCCTGCAGTTCAAACCGAGCATCAGTATGGGGAAGAAAGGTGATTTGAGTGCCTTTGAACGTGGCATGGTTGTTGGTGCCAGAAGGGCTGGTCTGAGTATTTCAGAAACTGCTGATCTACTGGGATTTTCACGCACAACCATCTCTAGGGTTTACAGAGAATGGTCCGAAAAAGAAAAAACATCCAGTGAGCGGCAGTTCTGTGGGCGGAAATGCGTTGTTGATGCCAGAGGTCAGAGGAGAATGGCCAGACTGGTTCGAGCTGATAGAAAGGCAACAGTGACTCAAATAGCCACCCGTTACAACCAAGGTAGCCAGAAGAGCATCTCTGAACGCCGCACAGTACGTCGAACTTTGAGGCAGATGGGCTACAGCAGCAGAAGACCACACCGGGTGCCACTCCTTTCAGCTAAGAACAGGAAACTGAGGCTACAATTTGCACAAGCTCATCGAAATTGGACAATTGAAGATTGGAAAAACGTTGCCTGGTCTGATGAGTCTCGATTTCTGCTGCAACATTTGGATGGTAGGGTCAGAATTTGGCGTCAACAACATGAAAGCATGGATCCATCCTGCCTTGTATCAACGGTTCAGGCTGGTGGTGGTGGTGTCATGGTGTGGGGAATATTTTCTTGGCACTCTTTGGGCCCCTTGGTACCAATTGAGCATCGTTGCAACGCCAAAGCCTACCTGAGTATTGTTGCTGACCATGTCCATCCCTTTATGACCACAATGTACCCAACATCTGATGGCTACTTTCAGCAGGATAATGCAATGCCATGTCATAAAGCTGGAATCATCTCAGACTGGTTTCTTGAACATGACAATGAGTTCACTGTACTCCAATGGCCTCCACAGTCACCAGATCTCAATCCAATAGAGGAGCATCTTTGGGATGTGGTGGAACGGGAGATTCACATCATGGATGTGCAGCCGACAAATCTGCGGCAACTGTGTGATGCCATCATGTCAATATGGACCAAAATCTCTGAGGAATGCTTCCAGCACCTTGTTAAATCTATGCCACGAAGAATTGAGGCAGTTCTGAAGGCAAAAGGGGTCCAACCCGTTACTAGCATGGTGTACCTAATAAAGTGGCCGGTGAGTGTATATATATATATATATATATATATATATATATATATATATATATATATATATATATATTTTGTCAAGGACCAGACATTGATCTATAGGATGGCTAGCTACAAAGAGGTGGCGCTAGTAGCACTATTACTTGGATACCCTGCACGGCCTATCGGACTCCTTGGTACTCCCTCCATGTAGAATCGGCCCCCTCCCAATGCTAGTTTCTAGACGCAATTGCTTTTTATATTACTACGTAGCAGAATTGAAATTGTTACTTAGTGTAACTCATCATGAGTAATACTGAACATTTCCCATTCTGAAGAATAACTGAATAAATACTTGTAAAAAAAAAAAAAAAATTTCAACAAATTTCTAACAGCATGGAATGTGATAGCCATAAAAATCAATACTGGCCTGTTAAATCTCTCCTTACTTACCGTACAATTCATTCAAGTCTAGAAGTTATGCTAATAACTTCTCCAAACTCTAAGAAGCCGTACTTTCACCCTGGAACGTTGCAGAGGAAATTTTTAGAATACCATCGCACATGCTCTGAGCCATAAAAAAGATATTAGGCCGTGATGTATTTTTGTTGAGGCATTAGGCACACTTGATTTGAATAAGATTGAGAAATACTATATTAAGATTTCTCATTGTTGGCAATAATCTTGGCGGAGATCCAGGATCAGTAGCCATAGCAACATCTGTCCATCAGGAAGAAGATGGTTTCTGGATTATTAAACTATATTATGCACATTGCAAGTTATTCTAGTCTAAATAATAATTATTCTGTGTAGCCGCATGAGGTTATGGGAAATTAACTTGGGCAATTGCACCAATTTCTGATAAAATAAAAAGGATTGAGATTGGTCAATTAAACACCACGTATGGTTCCTTCTCCAACAAATGAAAGGTGGTTTTTATTGTATTTTTGGTGCCCACATAGATGTTTTGTGTTGTATGTTGTTATGGTTCTTTAGATGAGAATATTTAATTCTAGTAATGTATTTTACAGTAAAAGAACAGATGTGGCTTATATACTATACACTAGTCACTCTTTAGCTGTTGCTTGCCATTTATTCTCCCCAATTTTGGCTGTTTGGATGGATTTTAGCCATAAAGAGGGACTCTTAGCACTCCTTTGCTACTCTTTTTTTCCCCTATCAGTATTAGAGATGAGCGAACAGTGAAATGTTCAAAGTTCGATTCGAGTAGCCGCTTAATTCTCGACCTTTAGATCGAACATCGAACCTCATTATAGTCTATGGGGAATAAATACTTGTTTAGGGGGAAACCAATATTCGACTCAGGAGAGTCACCAAGTCCACTATGACACCCCAGGAAATGATGCCAACACCCTGCAATGCAACTGGGACAGCAGGGGAAGCATGTCTGGGGGCATCTAACATGCCCAAGTCACTGTATTATGTCGGGATCCCTGTCAGCTTGTGATATGTGGGAGCTGACTTTTTCCCATAGGAATGCATTGACCAGTGTTGATTGGCCGAATGCCATACAGAGTACAGCATTCGGCCAATCAACGCTGGTTCTGCCAGAGGCTCGTCTGTGAGGAGGCGGAGTCTAAATCAGACCAGAATGGAGACTGCTGTGGACCGATCTTAGACTCCGCCTCCTCCGGCAGAACCAGCGTTGATTGGCCAAATGCTGTACTCTGTACGGCATTCGGCCAATCAGCGCTGGTCAATGCATTCCTATTCCGAGATGTAGCAGTGCTGGCCATGCGCTCAGCTTGACTACACCTTTGTATAGCTATGTTAAAGGGAGTCTGTTGGCAATAAATTGATTATAAACCTAATTGCTGTACTATGAATAGATCATTCTACAGTTTCCAAATATACCTCTGTCATTCAGCATTGGACTCCATTTTCATGTAAATTCACCATTTTACTTCAAATAAGGGGAAAACACTTACCCCTCGTTCACATCAGCGTTTGGTATTCCGTCCGGGGGAGTCCGCATGGGGACCCTCCTGAACGGAATACCACACGCAATTGCAAGCGCTGTGCAGTGAAAGCACACCGATCTCCATACTCTATAATGGGGTCCATGTACGTACTGCCAGATCTCTGCACAGAACATGCAGACAGGAAAGTACTTCACAATCTACTTTCCTGTCTGCATGATTAGTGCGGGCAGTGTGCGGCAAGCACACAGACCCCATCATAGTCTATGGAGTCCGTGTGCTTTCACTGCACACCGCTTGCAATTGTGTTTGGTATTCCGCTCAGGGAGTTTCCATGTGGACTCCTCAAATGGATTACCAAACGCAGATGTGAACGAGGGGTTAGGTGGCGTGTCTTAGCTTGCCTGGACATTGAAGGGAAAAGTGCTTGGCTTGTAAATCTACAGCTGACCCCAAAGTCCAGGCAAGATAAGACACCCCAACAAATAACAGAGACATATTTGGAAACTGTAGAATCAACTCTACAAGGTACTGAGATTAGATTTCTAACCTATTTACTGCTGACAGACTCCCATAAGGCTAGGGCCCCATGTTGCATAAACGCAGTATTTTTTGCTGCAGATTTTGCTACACTTATGAGCCATAGCCAGGAGTGGATTGAGCAGAAGGTAGAAGTAAAAGAGTAACCTATATATTACCCATTCCTTTTGTAGCCATTCTTGGCTTTGTCTCAAAAAATTGTAGCAATAAATGCTACATTTCTGGGACGTGGGGGCGAATCAGAAGTCATAATTTTCCTAATTTCTTCTATTTTTCTATTCTAATACCCTCCACTTCAGCAAACAGCTGGTATGGCGGCATTGCAGAATAATATTTAGATAAAGTTGTAATTATCTTTTATCACTCATCTAAGACGTTTCTAAAAGTAGATTTAGTGTTATCACAAATGTAAAGCATATGCTCCATATGAATTCTATCTTATAGATTATATATATACTGTATAACTGTAAAACCTATCTGGCTATATGTAACACTATCCCTGCACTGATCCTGATGGCCTTCATCACAGTCCAGAACTTCATATATGGTCCAGCTGGTTATCATTGGAAACATCTTGGAAAGAATAGCTGAACAAATATCATGCATTGAGATTATTTGTTTCCTTTCCTTACATCAGATTTCTCTGAAAATGGCAATTCTAGAATTCTCATTAGTAGTATGTAACAACATAGAACCAGCAAGGGATGCCGGGAGATTTGATGACTAAGGTAGTAGATCCCTACTTATGTGAGCTCCATTTTCTGGAAGCGCAATAGTTTCGGATAAGTTGGTCAGACTGTATGTGGTTCTCTTGGTTGTCTGGCCAATGAAAGCTAACTTTACTCTATTTTACGTGAACTTGTTGGGTGATTTCTGCTGCCCTATCTGAAAGCAGGATAAGGTAGACGGAAAAAAGCTGAGCTCTGTGATATACGATCGGTATATCTCGTATAGATATTTCGTATAGGTTAATTTGTAACAGGATTTCAGAGTATAAAGCAAAGTAAATCCTGTAGGACTCCTAGGCGAGACAGTGAGAGTCCTGATTGCCCGCACCACTGCTTCTACCAAGCTACATTCCCCACAAAACCTATATATCACAGAGCTCGGCTTCTCTCCCTCTATCTTATCCTGGTCGCCCATAGAGAAGCAGAAATTAGCTGACCGGTTTACTTTAGAGGTATTTTTCTGTGTCTTCTCCTACATTATTGACCTCCCTAGTTTTGACTAAAGTCCATCAGACCTTGCCTCTGATTATTTCACGGTAACGCAAACCAGTTCTCCCTGACCTTCATTATCTGACTATGACTACTATACACCATCAGTCTCCGTTTACCAGCTTTCATGCTGGGGTACTTTTTTCTTTTTTTTTTTCCTAAAGTTTTTAGATGATGTTGTCCCTCCAAACTATCCCCTTGTTGTCTTTTTGACTTTTTTTTTAAAATGTAGATTGTGAGCCCCACATAGAGCTCACAATGTACATTTTTCCCTAGCAGTATGTCTCTTTTGGAATATGGGATGGAAATCCATGCAAACACGGGGAGAACATACAAACTTCTTGCAGATGTTTTTTTGCCCTTGGCGGGATTTGAACACCAGGACTCCAGCACTGTAAGGCTGCAGTGCTAACCACTGAGCCACCGTGTGGCCCCCGTCTTTTTGACTTTGAGATCCTAGGACCGTCCATCTGAGGATCTTTGATTGCAAAATAAATGTAAATGTTTTACAAAATTATAACCGATCTAAAATGATTTAATGCCTAAACTGTAAAATGGTGTCCACGCTAACACATGTGGTGAACTTCAAAATCCTCACTTTTTTGTTTTATCTTAACAACACTTAGGTATTCATTTTTTTTCCCTTGTTTTTAATTTGCATACGTGTAACCAAAACTGTTCAGTTCTTAGTCACAGAAAATGACTCCTAATATCCTACAAAACGCTACAATGGATAAGAGCAACGACCTGTAATTACTGGAATATGAACTTAGCCTTAGTGGCAATAGGAAAACTAATGTATGGGAGAACCACTGAACTAGCAGGATCGAAATAGAAAAGGTTTCCATATTGAGCTTTTTTTTATATAGTCCTAGGACTAGACTGGGCAGTATTTCTCTTTTCTTCTTGGTGCCACGTTGGATGTCCTTGGGTCTACTGGGAACATGATTCCCACCTTTAACATATGCAGACTTTAAGGCTAATGCCCCACGTTGCGGAAACCCAGCTTTTTTTTGTTGCAGATTTTGCTGCTGTTTTTTGAGCCAAAGCCAAGAGTGGATTTAACAGAAGGGAAACATCTAAGAACTTCCTTTATATTTTCCATTTCTTTTGCTTTGACTCAAAAAACCGCAGCAAAATCTACAATAAAAAAAAGCTACGTTTCCGAAATGTAGGACCTTAGCCTTAAAAGAGGACCTTTCATCTCCTGGGGCACACATGGTTTTATATACCGCTAGAAAGCCGACGGGTTTCATGTTCTGTGCCCCCGGTGAAGAGCTAGTCAGTCAGGAACGCCCTTCCTCACAGTAGCGTCTATAGCACTGTACGGTGAGAGGGGGCTTTCCTTACCACCCAGTGATGACTACTTGTCTATGGACGAGTATGGGAGGGGGGGTTCCTCACTGGGTGGTAAGGAACGCCCCCTCTCACAGTACAGTGCTATAGACGCTACTGTGAGGAAGGGCGTTCCTGACAGACTGTCAGAAACACCCTTCTGACAGTGAAGAGTTATGGGAATGGCACCGTTCTCTCTTCATGGGGGGCACAGAATGGGAAAGCTCATAGTGCGCTTTCCACTTTCTAGCGGTGTATTAAACGCTTGTGTCCCAGATGGTAAAAGGTCCTCTTTAATGGCATGGATTTTAGTATCTTTACACACGAAGGACACATCATCGGTAGTGTGTAATATGTTATTTGTGAGTCTAATCTATAAGAAATAGTCCTAAAAAAAATGAAGTAAGTGGCTGCAAAGTCATCTCCAAATCCAGTTGTCTTCTGCCTGACCCTATTAGCCCTGTTAAATTACGGACTCACTACTGATAGACTATCAGACTCACTACGTGAAATCCCTGGAATCTTTGGATTTTTTCTGCTACACTTTATATAACCTTTTTGCAATAGAAATGGAAACCATCTGTAAGAATACAAATGACTCTTTGCTTTTCGACTGTGAGAAGATATTTAACCTCATTAGGACATTACTTTTTATAAGCTGTTTTAGATAAGGCGTCATGTCCTAAGTCATTGTGACCACTTCACCAGGTTGTGGAATTCTAGAAATGCTCGAGCCATCATGCATGCAGAACACAAGGGGCCTCCGGTCTGATCTCTTCTACATATAAATGTGCTATAAAGAGGGTCACATATTCTGAATGGAGGGTGAAATTTTGTGTCTGCAGCAGATGTTCCTTGGCTGGCATAAATATCAAATACTCTGGTGAATCAATGTTATAAATTTGGGTACCGTAAATGGCTTTGTGATCGGTGCCAGGTGCTCTCATTTCATTATTGGATGACTGCCTGAAGAGAAAACATGAATATTCTGAATACATAAAGATTATTTCTCATTGTACAAGAGAACACCTCTCTTCTTTTCTTACATTTCCATACCCATCTGAAAACATCTGTTAACAGAAATTAAACACTGCAGCTCAATGATCCGTTATTTTAGGATTTTTCCTCCTAAAGCCATGATGCTATAGATACTGCTACTGAAATAGCTCAATTGTGGAGGACCCATATACATCAGATTAGATCATACTAAATAGTATACATATATTGCTGTCATATCCTATATAGAAGACCTATTTATGTAATAAAAAGGCCTCAATAAGGGAAGCCAACTATGTGCATTACTATCACAGGGCGCCTGCAATGAGAAAAGCAGCAAATCTTTCTAGCACGCTATTTATTGCAGTGAACACATCACAATTTGCAGTAGCTCTAGGCCAGTGAAGGCGAACATTATAGAGACCGAGTGCAATAATTTAGTGGGTTTTGGGTTGCAGTTTTGGCAAAGTGGCAATGCGGCAATTTAACCTTAATACTGTGCGGATCCACAATTGCAGACAGTTACGGACCCGCAAAATACAGTTGTGTGAATGGGGCTTTACCGAGCGTTCAGTGATACAAACCACTTTGTACTGAAAGGTAAAGGTCTCTGCATTTGGTACTTTTGAACAATTAATGTTCACTACTTACATCGCACAGGATCTGTTTTATGGTGACCGAGCAATGTTATTACCGCCTGTACTAATATTATGTCTGCTATAAAACAGATACTGTGTGATATAAATAGTGAAGGGGCCCCCACACAGTACAATGCACTCCACAGTGGCCCCACACTGTAATCAAAGCTCCACAGTGGCCTCCACACTGTAGAGATACATATAATATATATATATATATATATATATACACACACTGTGTGTGTATATATATATATATATATAATATATCCATAGTGGCCCTCCCACAATAGTATATGTTTGACAGTGGCCTCCTACACAGTATTATATGCTCCACAGTGGCCCCCTGCACAGTAGTATATGATCCAAAGTGGCCCCCAAACAGTATTATATGTACCACAGTGGTCTTCAGATAGTAGTATATGCTCCACGGTGGTCCCCTGCACAGTAGTATATGCACCACAGTGATCCACAGACAGTAGTATATGCACCACAGTGGCCTGCAGACAGTAGTATATGCTTCGAAATGGCCCCCTGCACAGTAGTATATGCCCCACAGTGGCCCCCTGCACAGTAGTATATGCTCCACAGTGGCTTCCTGCACAGTAGTATATGCCCCACAGTGGCCCCCTGCACAGTACTATATGCTCCACAGTGGCTTCCTGCACAGTAGTATATGCACCACAGTGGCCCACAGACAGTAGTATATGCTCCACAGTGGCCCCCTGACAGTAGTATATCCTACACAGTTGCCCCCAGACAGTAGTATATGCTCCACAGTGGCCCCTGCACAGTATTATATGCTCCACAATGGCCCCCAGACAGTAGTATATGCTCCACAGTGGCCCCTGCACAGTATTATATGCTCCACAATGGCCCCCAGACAGTAGTATATGCTCCACAGTAGGCCTCCCATAGTATGATATGCTACTTACCTGCAGTCCCACAAAGAGCAGGTACAGTAAGTAGGTAAAGGCTGAATAATACTTGGTAAGGACCTCCTGACATTAGAAAAAACCTACATGTCGGGTTTTGCTGTCCGCTTCAAAAGTCGGACATCTTTAGGAACGGACACTTAAGGACAGGCACGGAGTGCAAAACAACGCACCCGATCGCCATTGAACTAAATGAAAAGTGTCACGGACACAGCTAGTGTCCGCTCCTAATGTCCGTGCAAGATTTTGAACAGACACTAGCAGCGGACACTACCTGTCGGACACTGACGGTAGTGTGAACGCCCCCTTAGAAGGTCCTTGGTGCTTGGCACGGCATAGGAGGAGATATGGGATAGGTAGTTTTTTTTTTTTTGACTGTAGGCACTGATCATTTACATCATCACACCTGTTCGGGGCATAGGTCACCCTCTGCAGCCAGTGTAACCCGTGGCCGCCTCAGAGTCCAAAAAACGCCTAGCTGTGACTGGATGCTGGAGTAGTGCATACAGTCGCGACATTGCGCTCTGGATTAGGCCCAAATGAATGTCGGGAGGGAGCGTTCGCACCGCGGAATCCGCCTCAAGAAAGGGCATGTCGCTTCTTTTTTCTGCGAGCGGGAACAAACCGCTCACGTAAAAAGGAACCCATTGAATTCAATGGGAGGGTTTTTTTAAGCCGGATTTTGACTCTGATTCTGCATCAAAATCCTGACCAAAAAAACCCATGTGAACCCGGCTTTATAGACACTATTTGTAAGGCCGGGGCCCCACATAGCATAAACGCTACGTTTTACGGTACCTGCAAAATGAATGTGACTTTTTCTAATCCCATAATTACTTTGCAATACAATATCCGCAGTGCAAATGTGGCGATTTAAAAAAACGCTGCGTTTTTGATCATCGCATGTCAATTATACCTACGCAAATGCTGGTGGTTTCCATATAGGTGTAATAAAAGCAGAAAGTCCACAGAGGAAATCTCTGCAAACCTTCTGTGAATAGTGTTGCGGGAAAAAACTCTGTGTTTCCGCTGCGTTTTTTTCCCCTGAAGCTCGCTACGTGGGGTCTTAGCCTATGGCGTTTTTTGTGCTGCCCCAACATGTGCAGCAACAAGTAATGACCTATGGAGCCTTTCACTAAGCTTTCTGTTTCTGTAAAGTCAAGTCTTTAAAACCTGAGATGAATGAATTTGTATACCTCTTGTGTAGGGTTGAGCGATCATGTTCGGGAAAGATCGGATTCCGATCGGCAATCGAGAAAATTTCACAATCGCCATCGGAATTCCGAACACAGTCTTTTTAGGTGGGATCCAGATCGGTGATTATTTCCCACAATGCTTTGCTACTGGCCAATGTTAGCCTTCACACTGAGTATACGCGCCACTCATTCTGAGCAGAGTGTATACTCAGTGTGAAGGCTCCGCTGCGGTTCCATAGGAATGAATGGCAGCAGCCGGCACACAGCCTTAACCCCCTGCATTCTGGCTGCGGCCAATGGGAGACTAGCTAACATCTAGCTAACATCTCTAGTAGCTACTTACCTGCAGAGATGGATGGTCCAGTGCCCGATGTTCTCATTCTTCTTTGCCTCGCTGCCTCGCTTCCCAGGTTAGTGTTTAAAGAGCTAGGAAGAAGGTGGGGCTTGTGGCTTAGGAGAGTGTGGGCGGGTACAGGGCGGGGAGATGTGACTTATCCCCTCCCAGTATCCGCCCACACTCTCCTAACCCGCCCACACTCTCCTAACCTGGAAGGGAGGGGTCGGCGAGGTGAAGAAGAACGAGAACACCGGGCACCGGACCAGCCATTTCTGCAGGTAAGTGAACACCAGGGGGTACTAGGTAGCCAGAGGATTAAAAAAAAATCCTCTGGCTGCTTAGTGATTAAAAAAAAAATCACTACACAGAGTGGATTCTAACAATTAAAGCGTTTAGTTAGATTCCATGCTGTATAGTGAATAGGATTGTTTTTAAAATCCGATCTCCGATTAGTAAAAAAAATCCCATTGACTTGCATTGGGATCGGAATTGGGATCGAGATCGGGTTCGAATGAAAAATTATCGGAAATTGGATTTCAAAATCGATCCTGAAAAGTCAAGATCGGCTCAACCCTACTCTTGTGCTATACAGATGGAATACGGTCGTTAAAAACAGATGTGTGAATAAGGCCTTAGGGTCATATGTACTTCAAGCACTGAACAGTAATCTAAGATCAGACAACCAAGTTGACCCGTGCATTATAAGTGATTGGCTAATCTTTTAGGATCCTATCTGATGACGACAAACTTGTTGACTGTTTCCAATGCAGTTCTATTGTCCGGCTCTAATTTCACCAATGTGATTGTTGCTTAGTAGAGATGAGCGAGTAGTATTTGATCGAATACCTCGCCGCCATAGGTATGCGTGTAAGTGGCCGAACACCAAGGGGTTAACCCCTTGGTGTTCGGCCGCTAACACGCATGACACCTATGGCGGTGAGATATTCAATCGAATACTACTCGCTCATCTCTATTGCTTACGTTAGACTATGTGGCCATTTGTACCCATAAACCTTTATCCTGTATGAAGTATTGTTCATAAACCGTAACAGCCGCCATTCCCCGATGCTACGGAGGTCTTGCTTACTGCAGTATTTAACACGAGGAAAGACAGCAATGTGTCTAGAAATAGGTTATAAAACTTGTCAAGCCTCTTAGCACTTGTTCATGGAGAGTGTTATGAGAAGCAATTTTATCGGAATATCCCACTGGGGCTTTATTACACACAACGCCTTGTATTCTAATACTATTTTAATGTATATGTCAGATCCTTTTATAATTGGGCATTTGGTTTTAATTGTACGCCGTTGAGTCTTGTTCATAAAATGATATCTGAGCGACGCACCAAAATGAGTTGTCGTGCTGCATATAATAAGTGGAGGGAGCAGACGGGGGAAAGTCATGCCACTTGAAAAGCATTTATTACGGTTTCTCCGTTGCAATTATCTGTCAAAAACTTTGTTCAATTAAAGTCTTATTTTTTATATACTCTCTCGTCGAGATATTCTTACCAGCGTGATATTTTAGTTAGAGGCTAATAAATTTTTATTTTTATTTTTTAATCACTCATTTGCATTCCAGGCTTTGCTTTGTAAGCTTTTCACTGATACTATGGCCGTGATCACTTTTATATTGGAAACTCAGATTAGAATGGCCACGTCGTTTGGCTACAGGGTTGGCTTTACCTTCTTGTTGTCTTATGTGTACCATTCTGTATAGATGTGTCTTTAATTTGGTTAAGGACTCCAATTCCTCATGATATAATATCGCAACATGGTAGCAGAACTCTTGAAACGTTGCAATTTTTTGGTGCAGAAACCACACAGACCCTATTATAGTCTATGGGGTTTGTGGGTTTCCTTAGGTAGCCGCTCTTTTATGCGGGTAGGTCTCCATTTAGGGGTCCCAACACAGATGTGAACCGGGTCTCAGTTTGGAAAATGACAACCTTAAGGCTAAGGTCTAGGGCTGAGCGATCGGGATCGGAAAAGATCGGATTCCGATTGGTGACCGAGTAAATTTCACGATCGCGATCAGAATTCCGATCCTGATCTTTTCCAGCAGGGTCGAGGGTGGAGGTTATCTCAAGATTGGCTTAACCCAGGGGCCACACGGTGGCTCAGTTGTTAGCACTGCAGCCTTGCAGTGCTGGAGTCCTGGTGTTCAAATCCCGCCAAGGGGCAAAACCATCTGCAAGGAGTTTGTATGTTCTCCCCGTGTTTGCATGGATTTCCATCCCATATTCCAAAGACATACTGATAGGGAAAAATGTACATTGTGAGCTCTATGTGGGGCTCACAATCTACATTAAAAAAAAAAAAAAAAAAAAAAAAATCGGCTTAACCCTATTCACGTATATATCATTAATAGGGTTGAGCGATCGGGATCGGGAAAGATCGGATCCTGTTCGGCAATCGAGCAAATTTCATGATCGCGATGAAAATGATCGGAAATCGGATTTTAAAATCAATCCTGAAATCTCAAGATCGGCTCAACCCTACTAAGGTCCCATGTAGAGAAATGCTGCTAAAAAAACTCGGCAGAAACGCGTTTCATTCTTTTCCGCAACGTCTTTCACTGCGTGTTTGCTGAGTTTTCTCTTGGTGAATTCTCTTCCCGTATGAAATCTATAGGGAAAACGCAAATGTTTCCGAAGGTACGCTTGATATGCTGCGATTTTCTGCAGTGGCAAAATGCTGCAACATGGGGTTTCAGCCTAATCCTACTACATTGTAAATGCTACATTGTTTTAAACGCCCAGCTCTTCTTTCCGTCAATATCTGCCATAACCCCGTATGTATTAGATGGTCGTCCAGTCTCCAGTCGGTTTAGCCATCATTTGACTAATGTGAATGGCCACTTTAACATATTAAAATGTTTCTTAATTTGTATCATTGTATCAAATGGGTATGAATAAGACAATAATGAAGTTCATCTTACTCATTAAACTTCCCTCTATGTGTTCCAGAGCCTGGATAAGACGGTGAAAGATGAAGCTTTCTGTATTCTTCACCTTTTTGATTTGGTCGGCTGTAAGTGCAGATGTGAAGCTGGTGTCCAAAAGAAACTCAGGTAAGGCGAATGCATCGAATACGTTATTGGTCTGTACCAGCCCTTTCTGATGAGATGTTATTGTATGGCAAGGACTGGAGAACAAGTTAATGGCTCTTCGTAAAGATAGGCCATCTCTTCTTATCCCTAAAATGTCTTAAGGCAACGGAGATAAGTCTTCCAGATTACCTGGGGTTGTTAAAGTAAAAAAGTGGGGCTTTTCATTTTCAGTACGGTATTTTTTTTATTGCTCAGATGGTTGAATGTACCTAACCAGTGAATTTTTGTATTATGTTAGAGGTATTGTAGTTCCGTTGTCTTTCATGAGCTTAGAAAGCTAAGTAATACCAAGCACAATGAAACATCTACTACATAACTTATAAGTGCTCCTTCTAATGGCCTTATGCACGAAACTGAGTATTCAGCCTGATGTTCCGTTGCGATATTTTATAGGACCTGCTCTATAAATATCAGAACGAAGCGCTGGAACAGAGCTCGGCTGCACTCGGCCTGCCCATGCGTGCACGAGGCCCAAAACTCTGCAACGCCTAGTGCAGGGCTCGAAGTGGCAATGCATATAGAAAAAGTATTTGTAGAATGGAAACAAAATGCAGGATATTGGCTGTTTGACAAAGCAGACTATGATAGTGTGTGTATTATATTGTAGTGTAATGTAGTTGCATGACATAAGATCACAGCGTTGCGTTACTACATCTCACCTAATGGTATTGATTGTGGTTGTGTTGCATCTTGCAAAAGTCTCACGACTTGACAATACAACGCTACAAAATTTCTGCACAACTGCATATAATACAATTAGTTTTGACTGCTGGAGGGACATTTGCAATTTTTCTGTTTTTAAGCAAAGGCCTCGCGTAGCGCCCCGCAGCAAAAAAGTGCTATGGGGAAAAAAACAAGGTGGAAACGCATCGCAGTTCTTCCCACAGCACTTTGCACAAAAAGTTTGCAGAGGTTTCATCTGAGGACTCTCTGCTTCCATTATACCAATAGGGAAACTGTTGCGTTACAACAGGTATAATTGACATGCTGCATTTTCCAAAACCACAACGTTTTTGGAAAGTGCAGCATGTCTGCTGCGCGTATTTTATCGGAAAGTGGAGATGGGGTTTACTATGATTCCACTGTGACAGCAAAATGGCGAATTGTGGTGTGGCGTAATAGTCAAAAGCTGTGTTTCCCAACCCTTAAAGGGGTACCCCAGCTTAAAGTAACAT
This sequence comes from Leptodactylus fuscus, assembly GCF_031893055.1. Lineage (NCBI taxonomy): Eukaryota > Metazoa > Chordata > Amphibia > Anura > Leptodactylidae > Leptodactylus > Leptodactylus fuscus. The sequence goes on from NC_134275.1 coordinate 66,462,327, forward strand.
GTACTATAAAGTTACTTATCTATTTGGGCAGGGATCCAGTGGAGAGTCTTGGGTCACCATTTTCCTGATATTTGGCCCTATTAGGGGCGAAGCAAAAACAGAGACTCTAAGGCCAGGGCCCCATGTGGCGTAATGTGGTGGCAAAAACTGTGGCGTTTTACAATCTAACAAATCCCATCCACACTCTGTGGACATTACCCGCAGTGGACATGCTGTGATTTCCAAAACCTTTGCAGTTTTGGAAATCGTAGCACGTCAATTATACCTATGGAAATGCAGATGGTTTCCATATGGATATAATTGAAGCAGAAAGTGCGCAGAAGAAACCTCTGCAATTTGTGAATGGGATTAGCCAGAATCCCATTCACTTTGCAGGTTCTGTAAAATGCACCATTTTATGCGGCGGCATTTCCACAACAGCTTAAACGCTACATTTTCGCAACGTGGGACTTTCAACCTTAATGAGCTTAGCTGACTCAAACGAATTCTCTATTGCTCACCATTAGGCACTAACTAGAGACATAGGACAATGATAGATTACTAAACAGAGACCTATGGCAATAATAAATGACATATGATGAAACCAGATCCGTCAACAGCAGCCTGCTGGTGATTTCTAGATAGCGTCACAGAATGAAATCGTAATGAATATAAACAAGTAGAAAAACCAAAACCCAATACTGTAGCTGCTGTCAGTTTTCCCTGGGTGCAGGATCCTACGTCTCCTTATTGTAATTGTGGCTCTGATAGAAGACATTGCTGTATAGCCTCTATTTATATAACGGATTTAGCTTTTTGCTTATTCAAGTGTCTTTGAATAGACCGGTTTTATTCCCTTCTATTAGAACGCAGAACGCTGTTTCTACTTTAGTTTCTTAGAATTCCTGCTGGTGGAAATCTAGGCAAGCGTTCTCCAGGTGGGGGTTAAAATGCTATGTATGAAGTGCGGAGCGTGTTATCTGTTTATTAGTGACTGTAAAGTGACAGTATCGATCGGGTTTCTTATAAAAGGTAAAAGGATAACAACCAGCTTGTGTTAACTAAGTCACCAAAGCTCCATTCTGCTTTCATGCTTGTTGTGGTACGCTGCACTCTGCTACACAATGAGACACCTGAGAGGCTTTGCTGGGTCCTGATATTGATTGAGAATTATATTGATGGCTGGTTATTTTTACACTCCTCAGATTGGAACATTGCATTGGAGAGATTCACATCATAAAAGCGAAATCACGGAGCGTGCATGGATAGGTTCACAGTGCTTCAGACCCTGTGGTGGAATGCTTCCTGACAGCTGACCTATATTACACCGCTCCTCAACCTTTGCTACTGTATCTCTTCTTCTATGAAAATTCACCTGTACATTACTTTCTCCGGCCTTCTATGATGCCATGCTTTAGGACTGACGATTTTTGACTATTGCAGAAAATAAGTCATTGTTAGGTATTAGGTGCTGCATGGCTTCCATGCCTTACTCCTGTTACCATACACAGTTTGGTGGTCTATCTCCTCTGTGCAGTGCCTGACATACTAAACAACAGGGTCCTTACTATAGTCTATGTCTGTAAACGGGTTGGAAGTTTTTGCTAAATTAGGGTCACTGATGGCATATTCTTTATTGTAAGGCCCAGTTCACATTAGCATTCGGAGAGTCCGCTTGGGGACCATCCCCTGAACGGAAACCTATCCACATAAAACAGCAGTTACCTAAGGAAACCCGCAGACCCTATAGACTATAATGGGGTCTGTGTGGTTTCCGCTTGGTTTCTGCATGAAAAATGCAGAGAGAAAAGTGCTGCTTGCACATAGTCCAATGGAATGGCCCGAATGCAGATGGGAACCGGGCCTAAGAGACCTGAGTACTCGCTAGGATATATCACACATTTACCCTGAAAAAAATGTTTGTTTGCAAATGAGCTTGTAAAAAGAAGGGTTGGACATGTTGAAATCCAACATGCCCAACCCTTCTCTTTTTTCATGGTAGATTAGCTGCGGCCGATTCTTCTTCTCCTACTGAGAATACATGAACATCATATGATTGTGTATATAGGGGGAAAACGTCAGAAAAAGCAAGAAGTATCTAAGATGTGCTGTACAATGTAAATCACACCTTTACCTGCATTTGTGCAGTTGGAAGCTCCCAATGATCCCAATGTTACATAAAGCTTTGTCTTATGCAACGTTATGCGGCACTGTTATCCGGATTAGGCCCAAATGAATGCACCTAGTCGGGAGGGAGTGTCTTCAGGTGGATGTCATGAGGCACAATTCGCCTGAAGAATGAGCATGTCCATTCTTTTTTCCGGGAGCTGGAACAAACAGCTCCTGGAAAAAAGAAATGACCGACTTCCATTGGAGTCAATGGGAGCCTTCTTTTTGGTCAGGATTTTGAGGTGGATACGGCCTCAAAATCCTGACCAAAATACCCCATGTGAACTCTGCCTAATCCCCAGGGAGGGCTTGTTGGGAGGGGGGATAAAACAAAAGTAAACTCCACTATACCTGGCCCCCATTGAAATGTTAGCTTCCCCGTTCCATTCAATGACTATGCTGATATTAGCGGTGACAGCGGCAATAGCCAACAGATGACTACTAAGGTCAGTGGTCACCTAAGCTACCCCACTTCTGGTCCAACCGGTTTTATACCCCATCCCTGGCTCTCCCTGAGTTTTCCTCTTATTTGCTATCATTCCTTTATCTACTACAAGTCACATGGGTCTTTCCATCTATATTGGTGTCATATTTGAGATCCGCTCTATAATACAGGCATGTGCGTGAGCCATCAATGTGAATGAAATGTTTAGTAATCTCTTCACTTTTTACACACTGCAGTATTTTTGGCTCGCTGTGATTTTCTGTTGTGATTTTTATCCCCACTTGTGATCACGGTTTCTTAGGGATGCAGTTCTAGAAACATGTCCTAGAACAACGCACAGTCTGAACTTAGCCTAGGGCCATCTCTACGAGTGATGATACAACTTAGTAGCTGAACGAGAATTCTTGCAACAAATCTGATCTGTGTCTTATCCAACTGTGTTATTAAATTACAGTCGGAGTATAGTGCGCCTTATTCCTATCCCGAACATGTACGTCCGCGGAGATTACTGACACAACTCACCTGTGGTGCCTGTACCATGGATAATCTACATTTCTATTGTCCGCAGAATACGGCTGTGGCAGGGATGATGGATCATTATGACAGACAGTCAATCCACTGCCTACTGTATAAGCAGCTACATGTAAATAGGAGTTGACCCATCACACTGGTTTCTCAGACGTGAAGGGGAAGCTGTCCCAGAAATAAATCATCCACTTGCAAAGGATTTCTGCAAAGATCAAATCTGTTTCTGGCTGACCACTCCTTGTCTTGTGGTTGCCTAGTGTATGTTGTAGTGTAAAGCATTTTCACTGATGGAGAGCGCCCCCTGTGTTTGTTCATAATTCTGTCCTGAATCATTTCTATCTCACACTTTGATTTTCATATTCAGACTTGCTGTATATACAGTACTTACATCTAGAGCAGTGATTTCAACCCATGGTACGAGTACCCCCACTTTCAGAAACCTTGTCCAACCTCACCCCAAAACCCACCCCTAGCCCTTCTAATTATGAACGCCTGTTCACTGCAGCAGGCACCATCCTTACTTTACAAATGAAATGAGCAATTCCACTCTGTTTCCCACTCTCTCCCTGCTGTAAGTGCTGACGGTACGCCAAGCCCCAAACCAGAGAACAAGCATGGAGTAGAGTGATAAGTAATGAATGCTGCTTATCACTGAGCATGGGGGCCCTGTGGGGGCTGTTATTTTACATGTGGGGGTGCTGTGGTGGGCCATTATATTACACATGGGGGTGCTGTGGTGGGCCATTATATTACACATGGGGGTGCTGTGGTGGGCCATTATATAGCACATGGGGGTGCTGTGGTGGGCCATTATATTACACATGGGGGTGCTGTGGTGGGCCATTATATTACACATGGGGGTGCTGTGGTGGGCCATTATATTTCATATTGGGTCACTGTGGTGGGCCATTATATTACACATGGGGGTGCTGTGGTGGGCCATTATATTTCATATTGGGTCACTGTGGTGGGCCATTATATAACACATGGGGGTGCTGTGGTGGGCCATTATATTACACATGGGGGTGCTGTGGTGGGCCATTATATTACACATGGGGCACTGTGGAGGGTCATTATATTACATGTGGAGGTGCTGTGGTGGGCCATTATATTTCATATTGGGTCACTGTGGTGGGCCATTATACTACACATGGGGGTGCTGTGGAGGGCCATTATATTGCACATGGGTTGCTGTGGAGGGTAATTATATTACTCATGGGGTGCTGCGGAGGGTCATTATATTACATGTGGAGGTGCTGTGGTGGGCCATTATATTTCATATTGGGTCACTGTGGTGGGCCATTATATTACACATGGGGCAATGTGGAGGGCCATTATATTATAAGTGGAGGCACTGTGGAGGGCAATTTTATTACATGTGCAGGTTCTGTGAAAAGCCATTATATTACATGCAGGGGCTCCGTTATATTACTTGTGGGGCGCCATAACATTACTTGTGGAGATACTGTGGAGCCCTATTCTACTGATTGTGAGGGCCATTATACTACATGAAGGGGCACTGACAGACCATTATACTACATGTGGGGGCACTGATGGAACTCGCATACTGCATGTGGAGAAAACACCTATGATTTTTTTTTTTATCCTGGAGACTTAGTCCATTTGGATCCGTTATTCATTCATTCATTCATTCATTCATTCATTCATTCAATTTGTAACAAACGGACCTGTGATAGTTTTAGGCTTCCACTTCTGACAAATATATCTCAAAATTTTAGTAGAGAAAAACGGCAATGAGCAGTAGAATGTGAACAAACGTCTTTACTACTCTAAATAAATTGTTATATAGATGTTATATGATTTAATGCAAACATATATAATATACAAGATCTGCTTTGCCTATATAGGCGACACATGCCAAGATACAGTTGGGTGACTCCTTATGACAGTATTATCCCTTAGAGGCATTACATACTGTGCACTCTGACCGGACATGTCTTATTGTTTGTCTCTGATTTACACAAAAACCCAACAAAAGACATAGAGAAAGTACCGTAGATGCCATATTTAGCAACCCTACTAAGCTTCTTGGGATATACATCATATGCACTTGACCCTTTATTTTTCTGTTTTTAGCTTAATGGGAATATATACAGTCCGCCCCTTCCCCCATATCCTCCTTTGCTACGCTGTATATTTGCTGGATCAGTACAGTATGTGTCTCCATAGAACGTGTTTATACCAGCCTTCTGCAAGCTGCATTGATCCGAGAAGAAGGATCATTCTTGGGGACTGCATTTTATCATTTTATTATCTCTAACCCCTTCAGCCTTCATTGATTCTTCAGTATAATCAAGATGACAGGTACTTCTAATAGGCTGCTAAGAAGACATAATAAACCTGGAGCCACGCCAGAACAAAATGTACTGAGAGGACGCTACAGTATATAGCCCTTTCCAAGCCGGGCATCCACGAAAAGCAAAGCAGTGTTGGCGATATTGATAATGAAATGGTTTGCAATTGAAGGACACTTGGTTATTACAATCTAGTCCTTTAAAATACGGATATTGATCTTCACATGGATAAGAAGGGCAGAGATTAGTAAATATAATTTTACCATATTATCTGCCGATTCTCTGACCCACTAAGTGTCTTCGCCTGAACACGTCAATGGTTGATGCACAATGGGCACCATTGGTTACCATTGGCATGTGCTCATTCATATGTGCCTTTTTATTACCTCAGACCCTTAGATAGACTATATCCCTCTGTTCCTAAGAAGTTAGTAGCTGACAAAGTGGAATTCAATCCAAATTTCAGGAAATATTCAATTTGCATCAAATCCGGATTTCCTCACGCTTCATGGTAACGATCGCATTTTTTCATAAAATGTCTGCCGCACATTAGGACATGGGGCAAGGAACTCTGGGGATGTGGGATCACCCACAATGCCTTATGTGCAACTAATCAGCAGCCAGCCATCCCTCTCATGTCATAGCCCTTTAACCCCTTCACGACGGCATCGGGAGTGGATGTTAGCTGTAACTGACAGCCAACACCCTGCTCTATAACCCCTGGTTGGAGCACAGCTCTGATCACGGTTTTAACCCATTGGATGCCACGGTCAAACATGACCGCGGCATCCAAGGTGTTCCACCTTGGAAAATTTGGTGAAGCTGCCGAATCCAATTTTTGAAAAATTCTCTCATCTCGATTGGTGTCTAGCATCACTTTTTGGTAAAATTGATGTCCATTATAATAACTTATCTGTTCCAAGCTTTACCATCATATATAACCATTAATAGCTGGCTGTTTAATACAGGAGGTTGAATCAGCGATCCTTGTTTAGTAAGCCTAGTTGGCTAGTCTATGGAAAGTCTATAGAAGGTACGTAAACAACTGAGCTTCTAATAGATGGAGGTCCTTTTGTTGGAACCCCCATGTATCTTATATTAATGACTCATCCTATGGATCTTGTTTCATTTGAATCTCATACATTTCCTTATACAGGCTACCAAAAGTACTTTAAAGGCAACCTATCAGGTTGGAAATGTAGTCAATTCTGCAGGCAACAGTTATACAGTTGAGAATATTAATATTCAATTTGTGAGATTTTATACTGAATTATTCTCATTTATTGATCTGAAAGCCTACTCATTTTTTGGCTTAATAAACCAGTGGGCGGTTCAGTATCCAGACTAATAAAGGGAATGCCAATAATAAATGAGACTAGCCATTGGACTCCTAAGTGCAGAATGACAATTAATGTCAGGTTCACACTAGTGTTAAGGTCCTTCGAAGGACCAGAACTATGAATAAGCCGACTGATACAACAGCAGTCACATATGGAGCCTGGCGAACCTCATTATCTACAATGGGATCCATCGAGGGTCAATTCTTTTAAGCTGAAACCTCAGGCCGTAAAGGTCCTGCAAGTCCAATCCACACGGCAAGAGTCTCCTAGCGGAAACTCCAAAGCCAATGTGAATAGCTCATCATACAGAATCCTTTCCAACAACACTATATTCAGGTATAGGTTTTATGTAGAATGAATAATCTCCTTATAAAATATAAGGAGTGAATACACAATTTCCACAACTTGTGTTCTGTTGAGCAGGCCAGGACTCATAAGATGGTGGTTAGTCTTGGTAGACTTTGTAGCTTTCTTCTAAGAAGTTAGGCACGTTCCTTGTAATTACTTGTCAATGAGTGGGACGAACATGTACAAATTAGATTACTTTACATAGTAATTAGGTGTCTGAATAATTTTCTTTGATATGGATAATGAGTCACGTAAAGTCTGACTATGGCTACATGTTACACTTCAGAAGAACATATGTTCTGTCAAGCTAATCCTGTCATCAAAGCCGACCAAAAATGCTCTATTGAACGCTGTTTGCTGGAACACTTTTGTAGCCGACGCGTTCGTGATCAAGAAACATTGTATCAAACTTCAATCAACAAAGTTGTTAGGAGATCATAATAGTTGTATACTGGACTAATAGATGAGCAATGTAATTCGGGTACAAAGAAGAATATAAGACTGAGGATATTGTATCTATTAGCAGCAATCTGGATTCTAAGGCAGGTATACAGTGTCGGACTTGGGTACCTAGGGTCCAACAGTAAAATTAATTCTGGGGGCCCACTGTACATCTATATACAAATATAACCTGACACTCATTCACAGATTCCTAAAGTTAGCGTGTCACGATCATACTGTAAATATATTTTCTATTAGGGGCTGCTGCCTAGTCCTTGTCCTTTGGTCCTTTGAGTAGACTGCTGGCAGGTTCTTGCCTTGAACTAGGGCTCCATGAGCTGAGGATATATGCCCACACAGGAGAAAACCTCAGACATAAGCAAGACTCTCTAAGATAATTGAGACCCCTAAAGTGTGACTGAGAAGATGGGTTACAGGGAGGAAGGATACCGGTTGCCCTGACTCTGCACCTTGAGGTCATCTCAGCCGCCATGCTTCAATATATGAAAATAAACTGGGGAGTGTCTTTAATCTATCCAGTATATTGAATGATGAGTGGCTGTATGAAGTACAGTGTATTATGGTATGCCAGGGAGAGCTAGGAGCCCAACTGGTTCAGGGGGCACCAGGGCATTGTCCTATTCACCTTTGGGACAGTACGAGCCTGAAGGCATACATGGTGAGTCAAGTGGCGCCTCCACCACATTGGTCACCTTGGGAATGTCCTCTACGAGATTCCATGTTCAGGGCAGTTTTTTGGATACAGTAAGGTAAAAACCAGATTGAGAGAAGAGATGGTCCCTCGGCCCCCTGAGGCGAAATGGCAGATAACCACCCAATTTACTAAAAACTTATTCAGGCAATTATTAGATGCCTAATATACAACTAAGCCAATTTTTACTCTAAATGAACATTTCCAATAAATGTCTTAAAGGGGATGTCCAAGGACCTCTACTTCCTCCAGGCATTTGTTGAGGACCTGGGGGTTTCCGAGTTTATTCCAACCCATGGTCTCATGATCATAACTAGCTCATGTTTTCCCTCCCCCAGTCGCTCTGCCTCCTCTCCCATTTTCATAGGCAGTTACTGGTGCTATGGGGTATGGTAGATTATAGTAAAGCCAGACTTCATAACACAGATAACTACATATGAAAATGAAAGAGTAGTTGGAGAAACCTGATGAACAGGGCTGCTGTGATCATGTGACCTAAGGTTTGAACCAGACTGAAATCCGCAGGTCCAGCTTGAACAGATGCCCTGATGATGTAAGTAAAATTAAAGTCCATGGACAACCCCTTTAAATAGCTTTAAAGGGATCATATAAGTTATAAAATGTCTCTGAAATTAGTAATGGTGTCACGTAGGGACCTTTAATAAGAGCAGAAACATACTCAAGTGGTCACAATCTGAAACAAGATGGCGATAATCATGGAGCCCGATCCTGGTGCATTCCCAGACTGATTTGGATGTTCATAAAATGTTGAATATCCTTGGATTATTTCATTGGTTTCTGTCCACACAGATATGTTTCTACTCTTATTAAAGACCATTACTCAGCCCAATTATTGATTTAGGGCTGAACACATGATTGTACTTGATTCCTTATATCACAAAGGAGCCAGAATGTTCAGTCCCCTTGGTGTAATGATAACGTCTTGCAACATTTTAGATATTTGCTCTGATGCTAAATCTCGAATCGTTTAAGCCTATACATTGCAATAAAGTCAGAGATCTTAAACCTTGTCTCCAAATTAAAACCTATTCCATCTGTGTATCGCATTAACTCATGGGCTCTTCTGCTCATTGGCCCTTCACAACATTCCTAATATTCTCCCCCGGGGCTGAGAACCGTTTGTGATTAAGTTCTTGATTCTTATTTATTATGTAGTATTGGATGGAAAATCCCTCATTCACCTTAAATAATATGCTCTTGAGGATTTACCATTATAAAATCAATTGCATGTTGAGTAGGAGCTATGAGAGTGTCAGTTCTGCTTTATAAACACCGAGCTGTGATTCAATGAGTCACCTCCTATTTATCTCCTGGAAAGAAGGAGGCTCAATAATAGCGGAACGCACTTTAATGAAGTGATGGACCTCTCTTAGCCTTGACCGAGAGGTCTTGGACCATAGTATATGACTATATTCTACTTTGACCTTACCGTTGACCTGCTACTTCTTAACACACTTCACAGTGTATAGAAATGTAGACCTGATTATTATTTTTTTTTTTTTTTATAAATACTTGTATTCCCCGTGAAAATACAATTCTGCAGCATGGTTAAGCTCAATTTGTCAATGTGAAATTCCTCTTTTATTCCTCCTGAATATTTTTGAATAAATTGACTGACTACTGGACGATACCATGCCTTATGAACATCTGGCACTATCAGCACTGCCAACACCCAGTTGTCAATTTATTCATAACTTTCTCGGAGGAGGAAGACAGCCCTGAGTTCTAAGAAAATGTTCTAAAGATCTATTTTCTAAAAGGTAATAAAATAGACATATCGGAAGAGCTCACCGGTCCACTATAAGGGTCCAGTCACACGGAGAAATTTAGCGCTGATTCTGGCGCGGAATCCACATCAGAATCAGCGCTGGAAAAAAAAAGACTCCCATTGATTTCAATGGGTTCCGCGTAGAAAACGGAACCCACTGAAGTCAATGGGAGTCTTTGTTTCTCAGAACGGATTCTGCACCAGAATCAACGCCAAATTCCTCCGTGTGAGTAGACCCTAAGGTTGGTACTTGCTTCTATTACAAGTACACTTTTTTATTTTTTATAAACTCCTTTTTGGGCACTATAGACACCGGAGTAGATTTACTATTGAATTTGCTGGCGAAAAATCCACATCTTAGCATGTGTTCTCACATCTAGCTTAAGATAAAATATTTGCAAATTTCTTGACAAGTGGGCATGCCTTGGCAGGAAAAGGAGCATGGCCTAATAGGCAACACCATTTTGGCGTAAAATTCTAGCTCAGATTAAATAATTAAAAGGTGGTATGAATTTAAAATAGACTAAAGATATTCCAAAGGTATCTTTCGGCATCAGCCACTTTGATAAATTTGGCGGATATTCAAACTGCTTAAGTTTACACTGTCTAAACAATTAGTATTAGTAAATCTGCCCATAAAGTTTTAAATTTAAAATTTACATTTGGACAAAATACTAAAAAATGGCACACATTTACTTAGTTGATGCCTCTACTTTTGAGGCATAGATTGGGCCAACATTTTGCCGCGTCTCGTCATTCAGCCGGGACAAAATATATGAATTTTTCAAACATCCCAACATTTTGTTTTTCTAGAATGCAATGAAGATGTGGCCAGCCATTGTATATCTGTTAGGCAAATTTATGAAGCTTAATTTCACAATTCTGGTGCAAAACAAAATGACTTTTGTCTACGCATGATTCGTGCGGACACCACGCAGAATATACATGGACCCTATTACAGTCTATAGGGTCCAGGAGGTTTCTTAGCTAACCGCTTTTTAATGCGTATAGGTTTGAGCTGGGGGGGGGGGGGGGGTCTTCCGAAAGCGGACTACCCGAACGGAATACCAAATGCAGATGTGAATTGGTCCTTATTGGTTCACTGGTTAGTACAAATCTCAATTCACTTAATTTCTACAGTCACTGTATGTATAAGAGGAAAGTAAGTGGATAGTGGATAGGTTTTTGCAATTTTTGCTCTTGTTCACACTGATAGATTTTCCCAAATACAGCCACTGGATTTGATGCTGATCTACGTCCTGTAGTCTTATGAAAGGATGCCCCAAGATAAACACCTCCATCCCCCGCTGTTACTAGCGCCATCACTAATCTTCCTTTCCGGTGCCTTGTCAAGATGCTGTTTTCTAGTCAATTAGGGTTGCACAAGACATAGAATTTCAATACCATTCCAATAGTATGGAGGAGCAAACAACTCAATAATGGAGACTTCACTACCTCAATACTAAGCAGCTCTTGCAATACAGTTTACTACAGACAATGGGAACACTCCAGGGAACCCGGCATGGCCACTGCCCAGTGCTCTCCTTGTCTTATGTTCAGTGCTCACCTCTCATCCACCATTTGCAGTTAACGTGGTGCTGGCTGTATTACAGAAAGAAGGAACACAACTCTCGCCTTTCTACACTGCCGCCAATGGTTTCTTGAGAATCTAGAGGGACTTCATATGTTTGGAAAGAGGGAGGAGAATGTGGTATGTGGTACAAGTAGTGTGTCATGAGCACCATTGGGATTAGGAGGCAGGGACCTGAGACTTCGTGTACAGGTTTCCTTGTGTGCAGGTTTCCTCTGCAAACTTTCTGTTTCAATTATACCTATTGGGAAACCGCCAGCGTCTCTGTAGGTATAATTAACATATTGCAATTTCCAAAACCGCACCCGTTTTGGAAATCTCGGTGTGTCTGCAGTGCGGTTTTTACTGCAAAGTGGCCATGGGTTTTGCTAGAATCCCATCCACTTTGTGATGACTGTAAGACGCTGCAATATTGTCTGCAGCGTTTCTGCTCTGGGCAAATCGCAGCATTTACGCCTCTTGGGGCTCCGGCCTTAATGTTAAGGCCCCAAATAGCGGTCCATAGCTAGAAAGTGCTGTGGGAAAAAAAAATCCGGAATGAGTGAATGGGGCTAGTCAGAATCGCGTCCACTTTGCAGGTACTTTGCAGCAGTTTTTGGCATTTATACTATGTGGGGCCCAGGCCTTAAATCAATTCCCGCTTCTTCTTTTTTTTTTTTATTTTTTTTTTTAAATGTAGATTGTGAGCCCCATATAGAGCTCACAATGTACATTTTTCCCCCTATCAGTATGTCTTTGGAGTATGGGACGAAATCCACGCAAACACAGGGAGAACATACAAACTACTTGCAGATTTAGTCTCTGTCAGGATTCAAACCCAGGACTCCAGTGCTGCAAGGCTGCTAACCACTGAGTCACCATGTTGCCCCACTTCCCTCTTCTTCTATCAGATTTGTCCAAGCTCCATACTGCAGCATGGGCACCCCCATACTGAGGGACTGCAAAATAGTCAATGGCTACCATGCATGCAGCACCAATAACACTAGGGGGCGCCATCCTTTACATCAAAGACCTTTATCTTTAGGACATATTTTTTTCAATAGGTGCAAATCTCCTCCAAAAAAATGAATGTAATGTCTTTAGCAAGAATAAACAGAACATCCCTTAAGGAATTTTTGCTTAACTTCTGTGAAAGTTGCCATTGAAGTATTTTTTGACAGTTTAATTTCCCTCCATTTGGTTCCAGAGGAACATTTTAAGTGCAGAGATAAATGTCATTGTTACCTCTTTCAGGGCTGACAATTATCCAGAAATGTTTTTATGATATGCGACTTTGTACGCCCGCTTAAAGGAATTAGTAATGTATTACGGGTGTTTGGGTTCTTTTGTGCACGTCTCAGCTGAATGTATTACCTGTTCTCTCAAGTGTTCCCTCAGAATCAATTTAGTGACTTTCAGATAGCTTTGCATCTTTGAGTTGAGGCCTAGTAAATTTTCTGTCACCAGTCATTTCATCATATGTTGTCCAAGAGCCACGGTGTCCTGCCAGCTCACATAAAGCAGTTATAAAGCTGTCTCTGGTCTCCCTTTCCTTCTGAATGGTCTTATTAACCTTGGCCATCAGAATATTGCATTGTATCTTATCACAAAGCTGCTATCATGTCCTTCATTTGCCTTTGTGTAAGATGCTAGACTGCATTATACGTTGAATACATTCAGTTCCATGGCCTGTTTTTTTTTCGTGTCATCCTTTAACTTAAGCCCTGGGTTAAATAGGACATTTAATCAAAGTTTTTGATAGCGCACGGTGAAAAATGGCAATAAAGTAATTCCGTGTTTTGTATCTAAACAGACGGTCTTATGCCCTTGTAGATATTGCGCTAGGTTACGTGACACATTAAAGCAATTCTGTGACTCCATTTTTATATTCTTACAAGCAAAACAAGTGGAATATATTTTCTTTAACCTGATGACCCAATCCAGTTGTGTGTACGTGCGGCATAATATCCACATCAAATACAGGACGCATAGTAATAGGATATTTTCCTCTCTGTTTCACATGTTGGTTGAACTTGCCAAACAGCCCAACTATTTATTACATTTATTGTGTATGGAAACGTACTTCTCTATAGAAATCAGGATTGGGCATGTTGAATTTCAACATGTCTGATCCTTTGATACTCAAATGTGTATGGGGGATGGGAGTAGTAGCTGTTAGTTGAGATGTATGGGAAACTTTATTCTAAGAATGACAATGTTTTGCATCCTCGTGTACATTGCGGTTTCGGTCACATCTAGCATAGTGGAGGTCCCTGAGCAAAGGATACGGTATGGTACTCCTCCCTGTTTTATTGATGTCATTCAATATCAGTCAGTCCAGTTTTAGGGTTTCTTTTCCTAGGTGAGCCTATTTGCCTGACCACAAGCCCTGTATATAGTCAGTATTACATACAACTGCCATTACCTCCTACTGAACCGCATGCACAGTGCTGGACTGTCCAGAGCAGGGCCATACTGCAACTTTGCTGTCTTAATGGAGACTACACTGCATCTGCATGAACCCCTACCCTTCTTGGTGTCAAGAAAGAAGAAAAACAAGACCTATCCCAATTCTATACACTATGCCAGCTAGACATTTATTGGAGAACTTGGTATCAATGTGACAATCCATATGCTGCTCAATAACAGTCAACAAAACTCCAGGCTCTCATCTTTCAACAATTTAGTATCAAAGTCCAGTCCCAATCCATGCAAACTAGAAATAGGCGAATCTGTTCGTACCAAGCTGAGTTCAACCCGAATATTCCAAATTGTTCAGTTGTTTTTACGACTCTAAACAAATGGAGATTCGTCTCGGACAAACTATAAAATGGCTATCACGCATATACTCTTCAGACCGAGTAAAATAGGTGGAGTCCCAGGGGAGGTGAAAAAAAAAACAAAAAAAAAACACTCATACTCACTTTCCATGACCTCTCTTGAGCCTCCTCACAGCACTTCATGCTTTCCTAGTGATGACCAGCACTCTTCTGTGACCTCAACCGCCCAGGATCAGCGCTAAGGTCTGTGATGACATCATGATGCTCATGTGACTGCTGGTGGCCCAATCACAGGCCTTTGACCCCCCCCCCCAGGCTTACAACAGCATCACCAGGATTGCACCACACGCAGAGAGGAGGCAAAAACATTTGTATAAATATTTTTTTTTTCTCCCCTGGGCCTCCAGTTATAATATTCTGGGGACACTTTTCACTTTGACATAACTTCACATGTGTTTGCTGTAGAGAGCTGGAAATCAAATATATAGAGTCCTAGGAACCCTGACAGTGTTCTACCCTATGTTTTATAGATGGGTTACTAGGAGCCCTGACAGTGTTATACAGTATGTTTTATAGATAGGTTCCTAGGAGCCCTGACAGTGTTCTACACTATGTTTTATAGATAGGTACCTAGGAGCCCTGACAGTATTCTACACTATGTTATATAGATAGGTACCTAGGAGCCCTGACAGTATTCTACACTATGTTATATAGATAGGTACCTAGGAGCCCTGACAGTAGTCTACACTATGTTTTATAGATAGGTTCCTAGGAGCCCTGACAGTATTCTACACTATGTATTATAGATAGGTTCCTAGGAGCCCTGACAGTATTCTACACTATGTTATATAGATAGGTTCCTAGGAGCCCTGAAAGTGTTATACACTATGTTTTATAGATAGGTTCCTAGGAGCCCTGACAGTATTCTACACTATGTTATATAGATAGGTTCCTAGGAGCCCTGACAGTATTCTACACTATGTATTATAGATAGGTTCCTAGGAGCCCTGACAGTGTCATACACTATGTTTTATAGATAGGTTCCTAGGAGCCCTGACAGTGTCATACACTATGTTTTATAGATAGGTTCCTAGTAGTCCTGACAGTGTCATACACTATGTTTTATAGATAGGTTCCTAGGAGCCCTGACAGTGTCATACACTATGTTATATAGATAGGTTCCTAGGAGCCCTGAGAGTTTTCTAAATTATGTTTTACAGATGGGTTCCTAGGAGTCATAAATGTATTCTACACTATGTTTTAAGCCAATTTAAAGTGTGTTTTGTACCAAACTTTTTTTTTTTCTTAATGAAACAAACCGGGGACCCAAGATGCCGTACACAATACAAATCCTGAGAGGTTCGCCTATCTTTAATTGTAAGCGTCCTGTGAATTGATAAAATAGATCTCAACATCAGCTGAATGGCCAACCCTAAAGCAAATAACTGTGGTGATTAAATACTCAGGACTTTTATAAAGTATTATTTATTATGGATACAACAACTCTTCTGCGGTATGTCTCTTGTGTACTGAATCAGGTATCATTTCTGTTGAATTAGAGATTGCTAAAAATAAATTTGCTGTTATGGCTATTACATGTCCAGGATAGCCCTCTGCTTTTATTAATTTGCCTGTGTTTAGTGCATGGTCTCGAGAGGCTTCAGGTTGACCTTTGATCGTAAGCATGTTGACTGAACTGGTGGAGTGAGTATAACCTCAGCATGTATACTAGTGACATTTCACTCTTGTACGCATACTGTAGCGAAATAGAGAGTGTTCAGTGGTGTGGAAGGAAGGCAGAAGACCCTGAAGGACAGAACCGGGATGATCTATTCTTCCCTGCTCTTCCTTCATTATTCTAAATGGAAGAACTTGATTTACTGCAAATAATCTACTATTGACGTGATTAGGATATAATGAGTAAATGAAGATTAATCTCATTCCTACAAGAAACTCAACCTCTTTAACCATCCCTTTTAAAGGATCAGGATCATTCTCTGTTCTACAGATGAGTATTTTTTGCAGAAAAATATCTCTCATGCACAACTTACATCACTTACCGTGTATACTTGAGTATAAGCCGACCCGAATATAAGCCGAGGCCCCTAATTTTACCACAAAAAACTGAGAAAACTTATTGACTCGAGTATAAGTCGAGGGGGGGGGGGGTTGGGGGATGCAGCAGCTACTGGAAAATTTCAAAAATTAAAATGGTTGGAGTTTTTGGGTGCAGTAGTTGCTGGGTGATGGTGAAGGGGAGGGGGTGTTTTGGTTGTCTGTCTGCCCCTTCCCTGAGCCCGAGGACTGTCTCCCCCCCCCCCCCCACACACACACTTGGAATGCAGCCTGGCTGAATATAGGGTATCTGCAGTGCTCCTATTATCTCCTTTCCAACAGAACAGGAGCACTGCAGATCCCCTATATTCAGTAGACCGGGCACTGTCAGACACAGGGATACCTAATGTGTATGTGTTTCACAGTAATTTTCTACTTTTGTGTCTATTCTAGGGAAAGGAGGGATTTTAGAAATTGTACTTTTTTTTTAAAGCTTCTTTTTTTCACTATTTTATGGGAGATTCTATACATTAATAATGCAGCTGGTCATAGACCCCCCCCCCCCTAAAAAAAATAAAAAATAAAAATAAAATTTTTTGCTGACTCGAGTATAAGCCGAAGGGGGCTTTTTCAGCACAAAAACTGTGCTGAAAAGTTCAGCTTATACTCGAGTATATATGGTACTTTGTATCCCTGATACAGAGAATGTGCAGACTGAACTGGAATCAACATTATAGAGAGGTTTAGATCCCTCATTGATCTAATATGTAGGACCTATCCTTAGGAAAGGTCATCAGCACTTTTAATGTGGAAGATCCGTATAAGGTTCTATAAATGTCCATTTTCAATACCGTATTTTACGGACTATAAGGCGCACTGGACTATAAGGCGCATTGCCCATGAGCGCCTTATAGTCCGTCTCGGTTCATATATAAGGCGCAGCGGACTATAAGGCGCAGTCCGGTGCGCATTATATGTTATTGAAAGCGGCAGCACGCAGACTTTGCCAGCAGCCGCTTAACCCCCCGCGTGCCAGCCGCTTCTATTGGAAGCGCTCAGCAGGTGAGGAGTTAAAGGGGCTCTATCAGCAAAATCATGCTGATAGAGCCCAACCGTAAAAGTTACATTAAACTACCCCCCCGTTTTAAAATAAAACCCTGAAACAGAATGTGAAACTTACCGAGCGGTGCAGGGTGGGCGGGCATTCAGGCCTCCTCCTCCGGCGCTCGCGAACTGATAATGGCCTGGGCGCATGCGCAGTAGCCGTAGTAGAAGCATTATGATATTGCGCATGCGCCCAGGCCATTATCAGTTCGCGAGTGCCGGAGGAAGTGGTCAGGACATTGGAGGAAGAGGAGGCCTGAATGCCCGCCCACCCTGCACCGCTCGGTAAGTTTCACATTCTGTTTCAGGGTTTTGCAGGGCTGCCGGACACTTCCCATTCATTTCTATGGGAGCCGGCATGCGAGCGCTCCCCATAGAAATGAATGGACTGCTTTTTTCCATTCATTTCTATGGGGAGTGCTCGCATGCCGGCTCCCATAGAAATGAATGGGAAGTGTCTGGCAGCCCTGCTGTAACGCCGGCGTGTACGGCTGTGATACACGCTGGCGTTCCGTAGTGTGAATGCACTCTTACGGTGCCTTTTATGTATGTATGGAAGTGGCACGCAGACTTTGCCGCCGCTTCCATCCATATATAAGGCGCACCGGACTCTAAGGCGCACTTACGATTTCTGAGGAAATCGTAGGTTTTTATGTGCTCCTTATAGTCCGGAAAATACGGTAATTGCCCTGTCTAGTTGACATCCTACCACTCAGTTCATCAACGAGCAAAGACTTATTGGTCGGCCGATTGCATCTTTTGTTCGGGATAAAGGCTGTGTTGTTATTATTAGCAGCACAACGCTCTATGTGAACTAGGATGTGCAGTTTATAATCCATGCAACCACTTGGATGCGTAATGGTTGTGGTAGTAATCATTCCACCTCCATTCATTGGACCTAGGATGATTCAATTGAGCCTTGATGAATTCATTTCTCATTGATCTCTACTTGTCCTGGGTTGGATCAACCAGTGTAATAGGACCTTATAGGAACAGAGATACTTTCCCACCTAGCTATTCTAGTCCCGAAGCCATAAAACCGTGACACCTCAGGCTTGAGAAAGAGATATTTGCCTATACCATGGAAGTGAACAGGCTTGGAGACCAGGCTCGGACAGTAATATAAAACCACCACTTACTATGCAAACAAACCAGTGATTGTGATGAGAACACAAGTCCAAAAAAAGGGCCAAAAATGTCATCAAGACAGAAGAGTCCAACAAAACCCTTAGATGTCTCCAGACAAAATCAGAGCCTGCAGGAAGAGAAAGAAGCATCAACCAGTAAAAAAAAAAGTTTTGGAGAAATGGTTCTCTATCAGATTGATAGGGGCTTTAGACTGATAGATCCGAACAGATATTTATATGAGTAAGGGCATGATCCTTCCAGAGCCTCCAGAACAGAGTCCGTCTAAAATCACATATAGAGTCGTAACTTTTTTGTTCATTCAAATCTCGACTGAAGATTTGCCCAAGTAAATCAATCCTTTGGGCTAATAGATGGAATCTGGACGATGATTTCTTTCTCCATTTTCAGAAGGCATTTCACTGCCATTACTGCAGATAACGTCAGAGCTGATGGAGTATGCTTTCTCTGGTTGGTCTATTACTGTCCTAAATATAGTCCACCGTTGGTTCATTATATTAAAGTTTTGCTTTTACATTGAAAAGATCATTTAAACAAGAAATCAATTTAATGGGAGATATCGTCATGTATCGTACAGGGATAATAAATAGTGATGTCACTATATAGAGAAAATACTAACCAGTGGATACTCGGAGATTGGATCTAATGTAACCTCAGGAGGCTTTGGTATCGCTACGTGTCTGACAGCAGAAATTAGGGCATTGTCCATCGAATACTGTGCTCGAGTGTTTTCTTGCCTTAGGGGTGTTGTCTCTAAAGAATAGTTCTGTTATATGTTGCTAAATTGAACAATGTGCCTAACTTCTCATAGTATGGATCTTTAGAGACTGTATGTGTCTTTGTATAGGTGGGGCTTAGTTAATGTTAAGTTAATGTAATGAATCTGGTTACCCTGGTGCTCCTGTACAGTAAAGGGATTCATATAAGAAGCAATAATTTAAGGCAGTGAAGAGGTTAATGTCAGTATTCCTGGTGGTCTGAAGCAGGTATTGGTTGTGTAAGGTAATTAAGGGAATCTCTGGTGGGTTAGGGTAGTCAAGTGCTTACGCTAGGTTCACACCTGCGTTCGGGTCTCCGTTCTGTGGTTTCCGTCTTCTGCATGCAAGAAGATGGAAACCACAGACCGGGTCCGGCCGTGAGCGGTGGTGAGCGTTTTAGGCTCTCCGCCGCGAAACCGGATTTTTAAAATTGGACACAGAGTACTGCATGTCTGACTCTGTGTCCAGATTAAAAAAAATGGTTTTGTAGCGGAGAGCATAAAACGCTCACTGCCGCTCATGGCCGGAAAGCTTTCTCACCCATTCAAATGAATGAGTCCTGCAGGTTTCCGTCTCCTGCCTCTGTTTTGTGCAGGAAACGGAAACCTGCACAACGGAGACTGGGCGCAGATGTGAACGAGCCCTTAGCTATACTATCCCTATTTAAAGGAGACATTTCATCACCTCTACCAACTCCAACTTTTTTCATCTTTCAATAGACTCCACTGATTCTGGCACAGTCGGAATTTTTCCTGTAGCCACCACCATTCTTCAGCAATAAGTTCTGTTGCTTTCATCACAGTTATGTTCTCTGCTGTCAGGTGGGAGGGTCTTGGCTGGAGCAGAGAGATAAGGACCGCCTACCTTACAACCGAGCGCATAAGTCTGCTGAAATGAACACAAAAGATTGCTCAGGAATGGTGGGGGCTAGAGAAAAAATTCCAATTGCACCAGTGTCGGTGTACAGGAGAGTTGGATTTGTTGACGATGATGATGGGTCCTGTTTAAGACAGTGGAAAGCTGCACATCTGGGTCACTTCTTATTTCAAAGCTGTTGTCTTGCCCTAGTTTTAATAGTAAGATGCCTTATGCTGATTGTGGGCATACGGGCAGAGATGGTATATAAAAGGTACAGTGCTAACTGACCGATAAAGAGAGTGCTCAGGAAGTCTGCATGGTAGAAGACTTTTCGTAAGTAAGGCTAAGGCCCCACGTGGCGTCCCACAGTGGCGGCAACGCATTGTGGTTCTTCCCACAGTACTTTAGACAGAAAGTTCGCAGTGGTTTCCTCTGTGGATTTTCTGTTTCAATTATACCTATGGGGAAACTGCCGGCATTCTGTTGGTATAATTGACATGCTGTTATTTCCAAAACTGCGCCAGTTTTGGAAATTGCAGCATGTCCGCAGCACGCAAAGTGTGCATGGGATTCGAGAAAAATCGCGGCCTTACGCGATGTGGGGCCCTGGCTTAAGGCAAGCTGTTGCAAAGGCAAGAGGTGGTGTTAACCATGCAGCAGCCCTCTTTGGGTATGTACTCGCTCAGTGCACAGTTTTGCCATGTGAATAAGACCTTCCTTAGGTTATGTGATCTGTATACCCGTTGTTATAAGCTGCCTGGCCATTTCCATAAAAAAAATAAACTTTACACCCTGTTCTGTCCAGCAAAGCGATTCTTTTTTTGCAGGTGCCCAATTCCCTTGTCTCATGGTAGGATATATAGATATTTTTTTTATTGTTGCAGTATGAGAACATATTGCGCAAGACGTTGCAAGACCTTGTAATATTGAGCAGAATTTGTCAGAACGCAGAGTATTTAGTGCGTAAAGATGTTTTCTAGCAATGCCCCCCTATTACTAGTTCTCTTGAATATTAGTTCAAAAACCTTCACGTAGCAATAATAATTTAAATGTCAAGAAACAATTGCTGAGATTCACTTTTATTTTTTTTTACTAAGCGTTTCCTCTCCTTTCATCCTTGCAACGCAATATCTGGATCTTGGGAGCTGTAATATGAATATAATAAATGTTATTTTATAATCACGCATAGAACTGTCAGTCAGACAGGAATACAGTCTGCTAGCTGTCTTTATTGCATTCATGTGGAGATAAATAAATTACTCCAGGACAAGAATACATTATTATCGTACATTACACATGAGGAAGAAATAGGAAACTGATTATCATGAAGTGCCATTGAAACAGAAGGGGTTTCAGTGATAATAACTTAGTGGAGAGATTGTTTTCAGCTTACCATTGTGTACTGGGAGGAATCAGGAAATACATAAGGGTAAACAAGCTGTTGCTGCTCCCAGGCAGCGGAGAAGCTGCAGCACCTGTGAGAGCATTTAGAAAATGAGAGCCATCCATTTAAAACCGCAGCTGCATCTTCTCCCTGCTCTCTTGTTCTGTGATCTGCTGTGACTGCTGCATTGAGGATAGTCACAGTCTCTATCTCGCTATTTGTCCCACACTTATTCTTTGTCTTAGCCCTCAATGGGATCACCAAGAGGTAGGGCCATGTAGATTGGATCTTAAAGGGGCATTTTTAGGTCCAGTTTCAAGTGGGAAAGTCTATCTATCTATCTATCTATCTATCTATCTATCTATCTATCTATCTATCTCTCTATCTCTTATCTATCTGTAACCCCCTCACAGGAGTTACTAATGGTTATTTGGCCATATAAGTGCCTTACATGTTATGATGGATTGTATGTGTTGCCATGTTTATTCTGTATTCATTTGTGTAATGTTGTTAAGCTATTGTTCTCTGGTATCACTTGTCCTAGTGAGCTGTGGTCTCCATAGCACCATACACTATAGTGAGTGGATCTGTAGCTGGAACAGGAAATAGTCATAGCAGGGAGAGGAAGTAGATTCTGTAAGAGCCAGGGAAGAAGAAGGAGCAAGGAGAAGTGTGGCAGTGGCCATCTTGTGTGTCAGACACTGTGCTGTGAGGATTGCCACAGCAGTAGCAGGACAGACAAGCTGTGTGACAGCGCCCTGCATTACTATCAGTAAGAGGACAGGATTATATCAGGCTGAGCAGAGCTATAACCCTGGCAGCCTGCACCGACCTCTACAAGGTAACTGAGCCCCTGCAGTAGACCAGAAGCTGGATCTGCAGCCATCTTAGACTCTCTGCTAATACATGGGAAGGTGTCATCCAGCTACAAGCCCCTGTGCCACAGCTCACTGCTACAGGACAAGTGACCAGCAGATGCCTGTTACAATAAAGCAGTGAGCACTTCTACTGATCCTGGCCTGGACATTGCCTTCCTTGCAGCTAAGCCCTGGGCAAATGCTCTTTGTTGGAGTAGAGCACTGGCACCCACATCACCATCTCAGCCCAGGGACCAGCGGGTGTCTCAATACTCCAACTGGCGTCACAACTAACTGACTCTGCCTATTTCCCTGTGCACCTCTCCTGGGAGTTCTGGTGCCTATAAGGTCACCGTGACAGTCCAGCCTCCTGCACGGTTCTCCCGGGGTGGTCGCAGTTGGCGTCACGAACAGGATTGCTGTGCCATTGAAAAAGAAGGGAGGCACTTGAGCTGCTGGCAGGAAAAAGGATCTGTGACTGCGACACTGTGCAATATCGCCATCTTGGCCCTGCATCGCACGCTATACCTGAATCTACAGCACAGGCAAAAGCAGGTGAGCCACGTACTGCCAGTATGATTAGGAACAAAGAAAAAAGGGATTTTGTCAGTTTTAAACACCAAGGGTTCAGTAGTGAAGATGAGGAAGAGGGGTGTAGTGTTTCAGCCCCCACAGCTGCAGTAATGCCAATCACAATGCCTTATTACCCAGGCGTGCCATGGCTGCCACTCTATGTAGGCGAGCCAAATACCCTAAAGGACTTTAAAGAAAAGATGCAAGCGACTTTCAAAGTTTATCCCCTCACTGCTGAGCAGAAGGTTGCTATGTTAATGGGTCAGATGGGAGGAGCAGCCCTCCGTGAAGTTAAGTCCTGGGATGTTAAGGAGAAACAAACTGTTAAGCAAATTTTTGATAAACTGCGCGCCATATTTGAAACTAAGACTCTGTCAGAACTAAAAGCTCGGTTCTTTAGCCGCAAGCAGAACGCAGGTGAAAGTCTTAGAGACTATGCTCTGAGCTTGGATGAAGCTCTCCGCCAGGTTGCGCAACTAGATCCTCATGAGCTTCACAATTATGATTGCACGCTGAAGGAGCAATTCATCGAGGGTGCTACACCTGATGCAGTTAAAATGCAACTACGTATGCTTAACTCTCAAGACCCCGACCGACCCTTCAACCTATTTAAAGAGACAGCCATCCAAATCCTTAAAGTGGACACAATGCCAGAGGAGCAGCATAATGTGCCCTCAGCTTCTACAGCACCTCCGCCCTGTGTAATCCAACAACCCATTGCTCAGTGTGCACAGATCCAACCTTCTGACTCCAACATTGAAGTCCAAGGACAAATTGCTGAACTTTCAAAGAATCTAATTAAGCTTTGCAAAAAAGTGGATGACCTTCAGCTGATACCACCGAGGTCTCCCTCATCCCGGCACTGGCAGCGACCTTCGCCACGTCATTATTCACGCAGACCGTTATTCCGACCCGGTCGCAGGGTCACGGACCAGTTTGATTCATCCGGAAGGCCCATCTGTCGAAGTTGTCATTTACCAGGACACGTTGAACGAGAATGCCAGCCTTTAAACTAGGCCGTCCTGGGGCAGAGGACCTACCCCCAGGAGACAACCACCACCATGGTCCACTATCACCTGAATGGGGCCGACGTTTCATTGGAGACCGTCCTATCCTTTCCATCAATATGAACAACATCCCACTGACTGCTCTCTTGGAGACGGGATCACAGACGACCACCATGCCCCTTGCCCAGTTTGAAAAATATTGGTCTCAAGATCAGCTACAACCATGCAATCCTCATGAGCAGGTGACTCTAATTGCCAGCAATGGACAAGAACTTAAACAGGTAGGATACTTCCTAGCCACCCTTAAGATTGGCAAAACCGAACTGAAGGATCAAGGGATTGTCATTGTGGACGTTGCCAAAGACAGAGACACTCCCTCCATCATCATTGGTACCAATGTCTTAGTTAATTGTTTTGATGAAGCCATTGCTGCCTTGTCTGACACTCTTCAAATAGCCGCTCCAAAAGAGAGACACATCTACCATAAGGCCATTAAGGTTTTGGTACAACAACAACAGGTACAACTTTCCCAAGGTGAGATCGGAAAAGCTAGGGTGACTGACGCTAGACCCATCATCTTACCACCTGGTCATGTGATGATGGTCTGGTGCCGGGCCAGGTTTGGTGTCAAAGGCAGGGATTACTCCGTGCTCATCGAGTCAATGCCTACGGATCGTACAGTTATTGCTGCCCGTAGTTTGGCTAAGGTGACCCATGGACGAGTCCCTATACAATTGTTGAATTTTGGGGATTCTGAAGTTACACTACCTCGGTATACAGTGGTTGCCAAATTATCCAGAGTTCAGGATGCTGATTGCCTCCAGAGAGTCCATTGTGAAGCTCAGACCACCAATTCACAACCCACATGTAACCCCAATGGGGAGCAAAAAGAATGGTGGCAAGAGATTCACCTTGGAACCCCTGAGACGCCTTCATCTCAGCTGGAAGGGGTATTGCGGGTAGTTCACAAATTCGAACACATTTTCAGCAAGTCCCCTATGGACTTTGGGCATGTCACTGCAGTAGAACACACAATTCAAACTGGTGATCATCCTCCCATCAAGGAAAGACATAGGCCCATTCCCCCAGCACAATACCAACAAGTAAAAGGCTTACTCCAAAACATGAAGGATTCTGGTGTCATAAGGGACAGCCGAAGCCCTTGGGCTGCTCCCTTAGTACTTGTCAAAAAGAAGGACGGTACCATTCGCCTTTGCGTGGATTACCGCAAATTGAATGATATCACCCACAAGGATGCGTATCCGCTGCCCCGGATAGAGGAGTCCCTTGCAGCTCTTCAGTCTGCAGCCTACTTCTCTGTCCTGGACCTTACCAGTGGATACTGGCAGGTCCCTATGTCCCCAGCTGATGCTGAAAAAACTGCCTTCACAACACCAATGGGTCTGTTTGAATTTGACCGGATGCCATTTGGGTTGTGCAATGCGCCTGCCACATTTCAACGGCTCATGGAGTTCTGTTTAGGTCATCTAAACTTTGAGTCTGTCCTGTTATATCTGGATGATATAATTGTTTACTCCAGGACATATGCAGAGCATTTGGATCACCTTGCGAGAGTGTTTGAGTCTTTGGATCGCTATGGTCTGAAACTCAAGCCTTCCAAATGCCATCTCCTAAAATCTGAAATCCAATACCTGGGACACATTGTGAGCGCTGATGGGGTGTCACCAGATCCTCAGTACACTGAACGGATACGCGACTGGCCAACTCCTGAAACGGTAAAAGACATCCGTAGATTCCTTGGGTTCGCCGGTTATTACCGACGATTTGTAAAAAACTTTGCCCGGATTGCTGCACCCTTACAGGCTGTACTGGTAGGTCAGTCTACCACCCGATCTGGTAAGAGTCCAACTATCCAATGGACCCCTGAAATGCAAAAAGCATTTGATGAGTTAAAAGCGGCCTTAGTCGGTCCGAATGTCCTTGCTTACCCTGATTACAGTAAACCGTTCATTCTGCAAACAGATGCAAGTAAAACTGGACTTGGTGCTGTCCTGTCCCAGAAACAAGAAGGTTTGATTAGACCCATTGCATTTGCCAGTCGATCGCTTCGGGCGACTGAACGTAATGACTCTAACTATAGCTCCTTTAAGTTGGAGTTTCTGGCCTTGGTTTGGGCGGTTACCGAAAAATTCCATCATTATCTCACCGCCACTCCTTTTGTTGCATACACAGATAATAATCCTCTGACCCATCTTAGCACTGCCAAATTGGGAGCAATTGAGCAGCGTTGGGCTTCACGTCTTGCCAATTATCAGTTTACCTTAAAATTCCGTGCAGGGAGGGAGAATGTTAATGCTGACATTTTATCTCGGTTACCCCAAAAGTCAATTAATGACCTAGATGACCCTGACATATGGGAAGAAATTGAACTCCCTGACTTCTATGACAAAGTCACTCAACGTGCTAATCAAAATGTCCGGACTAAATATTGTAACCTTCAGACCGTGCGAGTTGAGTCCCTCCATCATATGGATTGGGAACAAGTCCAAAAACAAGATCCAACATTGCAAAGATTAAAAGACCTTTTAAAAGATTCTAATTCAATAGGTCCGGATAACAATGCAAGCCCTGAACTTCAAAATCTTTGGCGAGAGCGCGGTCGTTTAACCTATCTGCAGGGAAAACTGGTCCGCCGTTATGTAAATCCTCGTACCCATGAGCGAGTGTTTCAGATTGTGATACCAAGACAAGACGCTCCTTTGATCTTGGATGCGTATCATAATCAGTCAGGACATTTCAATGCCCAAAAGACAGAACGAACCATTAAGGATCGTTTCTACTGGGTGGGAATGCGCCCTCAAATTGAACAGTGGTGCCGGGATTGTGCACAATGTGCTTTGCGGAGAGGATCTAACCAACGGGCCCCTCTACAGGGCATTGTCACAGTCAGACCACTAGAGTTGGTAGCGCTTGACCACGTCAAGTTGACACCAAGTCGGTCAGGTTACACTTATGCACTAACAATGATTGATCATTTTTCAAAATTCATGGTTGTAGTCCCAGTAAAAGATCTCACTGGTAAAACAGCAGCTCGGGAATTCCAAAGACATTTTGGGCGACCCTACGGTTATCCTGAAAAGATTCTTACTGATCAAGGTCCTGCATTTGAATCAGAGCTTTTTCAAGAGTTCTGCAATCTCTATGGGTGTCAAAAGATCCGCACTACAGCCTACCATCCCCAGGGTAATGGGCTTTGTGAAAAAGCCAATCAAATCATTATCAACATGCTGAGAACAGTTGCCCGTGAAAAACGATCTGAGTGGCCAGAGCTATTGCCAGAGATCACTGAGATCTATAATAACACCAGACAGGATTCCACAGGGTACACTCCTGCATACCTCCTTAGAGGACAGTTAGGACAGCTCCCCGCTGATCACCAAATGGGAGTGATTACAGAGGTTAGGTCCCCACCTTTACCAAATGACACTTGGGTAGCAGAAAGACTAAGGGTTAGTAGAGAACTTCAGGAACTTGTGTGTAAATCTCTGGACCAGGCTAGACACAAACAAGCTCTCCAGTATGACAAAGGAGCAAATGCTCAACCCTTGCAACCTGGAGATAAGGTCCTAAAAAGGCGACATGTTAGGCATCATAAGTTAGAGGATCGTTGGGAAGACAAAGCCTATGTTGTCCAAGAGGCACCACATGATAACCCTAAAGTGTGTAAAATTGTTCCAGAGGATGGAGAAGGTCCATCCCAGTTAGTGTCTAGAGATGATCTCAAAGTCTGTCCCTCCTCTTATACAAGTCCTAGAGTGACCCGTCGGTTACCAGCTACTCCACACGCTCTGTCACAACCAAGACGGACATTACCCTGTATACCCATTCCTGGCCAACATGGTACAGAATTAGGACTTGCTCTGGCTTCCCCTAACTTATACTTCTTTGTGAGACCTGCGGTTACACCGTTGCAAAGAGAGACTCCTTCTGTGTCAAGGGAAACAAGTGACTCCATTTCCTTAGAGGACTTTGTATCAGAGACTCCGGATACTCAGGTACTCCCTGTTGACAGAGAGGAGGCCTCAGAGCCTGAAACAATTTCTCAAAGGAGATCCCAAAGGGTGAACAAGGGTAAACCCTCAGTTCGCTACAGCCCTTAAAGGAGCATGCCAAGATCAGCCATAGTAGACTGTGCATTTCAGCTGATCATCTGCCTTGGAAACTTTTGTTTGTCTTCACTTCAACAAATAAGCCATATACCTGGTGTCATAGTGGCGACACCATGCTTGGACTGCCCAAAGTTCTACCTCTATGTTTATTATTTGTTCCTAACCCATTTAACGTTTATTCCATTTACTTTGGACTATGGGATATTTAAGCCATTGACTGTTTTCTGTGTTATTGGTAGCCCGAGGACGTGCTACATTCAAGAAGGGAGGGATGTAACCCCCTCACAGGAGTTACTAATGGTTATTTGGCCATATAAGTGCCTTACATGTTATGATGGATTGTATGTGTTGCCATGTTTATTCTGTATTCATTTGTGTAATGTTGTTAAGCTATTGTTCTCTGGTTTCACTTGTCCTAGTGAGCTGTGGTCTCCATAGCACCATACACTATAGTGAGTGGATCTGTAGCTGGAACAGGAAATAGTCATAGCAGGGAGAGGAAGTAGTATTCTGTAAGCAGCCAGGGAAGGAGAAGTGTGGAGAGGCCATCTTGTGTGTCAGACACTGTGCTGTGAGGATTGCCACAGCAACAGCAGGACAGAGAAGCTGTGTGACAGCGCCCCCATCACTATCAGTAAGAGGACAGGAATTACATCAGGCTGAGCAGAGCTATAACCCTGGCAGCCTGCACCTACCTCTACAAGGTAACTGAGCCCCTGCAGTAGACCAGAAGCTGGATCTGCAGCCATCTTAGACTCTCTGCTAATACATGGGAAGGTGTCAGCCAGCTACAAGCCCCTGTGCCACAGCTCACCGCTACAGGACAAGTGACCAGCAGGTGCCTGATACAATAAAGCAGTGAGCACTTCTACTGATCCTGGCCTGGACATTGCCTTCCTTGCAGCTAAGCCCTGGGCAAATGCTCTTTGTTGGAGTAGAGCACTGACACCCACATCACCATCTCAGCCCAGGGACCAGCGGGTGTCTCAATACTCCAACTGGCGTCACAACTAACTGACTCTGCCTATTTCCCTGTGCACCTCTCCTGGGAGTTCTGGTGCCTATAAGGTCACCGTGACAGTCCAGCCTCCTGCACGGTTCTCCCGGGGTGGTCGCATATCTATCTATCTATCTATCTATCTATCTATCTATCTATCTATCTATCTATATCCTATCTATCTATCTATCTATCTATCTATCTATCTATCATATTTTCACTTTCTTCCATGCCTGCCTCTAGTTCTTTGCAGTTTTTTAAGGAGCTCGGCAGGGAGGTTGTTCCAAACATCTTGGAGAACTGAGCACAGATCTTCTGTGCATGTAGGCTTGCAACAATCCTTCTGTCTCTTCATGTAGTCCAAGACAGACTGGATGATGTTGAGATCAGGGCTCAGTGGGGCCATATCATCACTTCCAGGAGTCGTCCTCCAATTATTGATGGGATTAGATTTCTCCTTTCTTCATTCACTTCATTTTGTTTCTGGAGAAAATAAACTATAAACCCTTCCATTTTTGAAACCATTTTTATTTTGAAGCATTTTTCCACATCTGACTAAAACATTTGTAATGTACTGTCCTGTGGACTTATGTTGTCAACAGCCTACTTAAAGGGTGGTCATTCTCCTATTGTTGTGCCTGCTAATTAAATTCCGGGTAATGACCCTCTGTCCCTCTCCTGAGCACAAGTGCCCCACCAGTACCACAACCGTCAGTTTGGGACTATGGGAATCGCCATCTTCCTGTAGCTCACTTTCTTGTGAGAGTTAGTGATATAGACCAGGGGGTTCCTTAGACTTCATACTCCAACCTAAGGAAGTAACCTAACCCAAATAGTGATTATTTATTTATATTTGCAAGACAAACAACCCTTGTATAAAGCTGTATAAAATCACTTTAGCGATGCCCCCCCCCCCGGTATTCTGCTGTATCAGCCCTTTTTACGTTTCACTCATCTGCTGTTTTTGTTCTGACTGGTGTTTTTGTAATGCATTGCACAATGACCCATTCATTTCTATGGCTCCAGGTACATAGCTTTGAGTTGCAATTCTCAATGCAGGTCCTATTTCTGTTCCTTTTTTGGCTTGGGCTTGTAAATTAAGTTCATGGGTTCATGAGTACCACGCATGACACATAGATGTCTGTTCCATTTTTCATAGATGACAACAGGACAAAGGTTTTGTGCATAGGGCCTTAGGCGTAGATACAGTCATAAACAACTTTCCATAAATGAATAGTACAGTGGAAAATAAGAAACGTCATAATATATCTTCTTTTTTCATATAATCCTCCTCCTTATCTTCACTCAGACTGGTTGTTTATAAAGGATCCCATCTCCATATCCAGCTCACATGCAGAAATCTATGGAGAGGGGAGGGGGGCAAATTGGTTAATTGATTTATTGCCTTATTCTGTGCCATGTAGTGTCTTATCTTGAAGAAAGATCAGTGTAGCAGTACCAATTACTTGAGTTTCTTTTCCAATAACCTCCTCCACCTCCCCTCTCTGTAGACTTGAATGTAGAAAGTAAATCAGCCTGAAACGTGGAAAAGGAAATCTATTTCTTTTATATGAGAACATTAAGTCTCTAGACATAAGAGTTCCTCATTGCTGAGTAGTGTGGATGTCATAACAGAATACCCCATCTTGTAGTGCCCGTTGGTGGTCACCCTACTCACATAATGTATTACCAGAGTGTATTTATAAGGAGTGCAGAGTATAGCATTTGCACCTGGATCGTAGCAGCAGGGTACGTGGGCATGGACGTGGATACCCAGCTGGATATCCAGTCCACAGTCCAGGTACTGGAGAGGGGCTGCCAGCAGTGCCCCTCGTCAGTAGCAGCAGGGGACATGCGTGAGGACATGGACGTGGATACCCAGCTGGATATCCAGTCCACAGTCCTGGTACTGGAGAGGGGCTGCCAGCAGTGCCCCTCATCAGTAGCAGCAGGGGACGTGGGCGAGGACGTGGACGTGGATATCCTGCTGTCCCAGTTGCATTGCAGAGGTGTTGGCATCATTTGCTGAGGTGTCAAAGTGGACTTGGTGACCCTCCTGAGTCAAATGGTGGGATCCCCTGAAACGAAGCATTTTCTCCCATAGACTATAATGGGGTTCGATATTCATTCGAATAGTCGAATATTGAGAGGCTATTCGAAACGAATAACGAACATCGAATATTTTACTGTTCGCTCATCTCTAAATCCGTGTTGTAAATGGGAAATGGTATAGGGACTTCCTGTTACAGTCTTTGGGGTCAAGTGTAGCACCTCTTCTATCTGTGTTTTCTAAGCAGGGTGCGTTGTGCTCACCTTGTACAGATTTAAGGTGTTACGGTATCTGATGTTTTAGTTTCTCCATATAAATCGATTTGTAATGACCCGTTTCGATTTTCTTTCTCCGTCCTCTTGTTGTTCTCCTTGATCCCTAATTGTAGCTATTTTTTTTTATAATAGCTCAAATCTCTATTTTCTAGATATAAATACATAGGATGACTCTCGTGTGACTCTTCTAATTGGTATCTCCAACCTGACCATTAAGTATAATCTGACCTTTTCTAGCCGAGTCTGACCTATGACACATCATCGGTGCACAAGGAAATTTGCTTTCAACGTCTTGCTTAACAAAAAAGCTTCTTTCCTGATAACAATGGTGGTAAAAGGAACTTTGCTCTCCAAAGTTACAAGGTTTTTTCTTTGTACATTGCTGATAGAAATTGCCACTTTTCACTGTATTTTTTGTATTTGTTTTCTAAATTATGTTGCGGTAGCTTTTATTGTTCCCATAAACATAAATGGAGAGAATTATGGCACCTCTTGATTCATTCTCCACCCAACATTCAATGGCCAGAGTGCACTCCTTTCCCGAGTCCTCTAAGGCTAATGCACCTTTAAAGGGACCTTTGCAGGCAGGGGTGTAACTTGAGGGGGTGCAGAGAGGGTACAGTCTCAACGGGGCCCAGGAGCCTTAGGGGGCCCATAAGAACTGGCATCAGTATTGAGATTGCATCTTCCATCTGACTCATGAACCAAGGAGACTCACTGATTACCCGAACCACACTAAGGTGGATTAAACTCCTTAGCACCCGTAACCATCTCTATCAAGAATTCGCTGTAGGCCCCTGGACAAAAGATTGCACCGAAGCCCATTTTATTTACACCACTGTTTGCAGGTGTTCTTCCTCTGCTTCAATGAACCACTGCACAGGCGTCGGGAGTATAGATGGTAGGTAAGTATAAGGATCTATAAGTGATCTATAAGGATCTATGGGTGGTTTAGTATCCTAAATCACCCTTACAGGCTCCCTTCAATATAGTAAGTGACGGATAAGACATAACTTGTTTTGTTTTAAAAATATAAATGGGTTTCTGGCATACATGTATATAAATTAGTACAATCCATATAATAACTATATTATATGTATTTTTAAAGGAGCTTTCCAGGAGTTAGATATTTATAATCTATCCTTAGGATAGGTCACAAGTGTCTGATCAGTGAGGGTCCGATATCCAGGACCCCCACAGATCAGCTACTCAAGTGTCAGTAACATCCAGATGAGCACCGCTTCTGCTTCAATAACCAGTGACTTTATATGGCCTATTCCCACCTCAGTTCCATTTAAGTGATGGGGCTAAGCCGCAATGCCAAACACAACCCCTATGCAATATATGGTGAACAATCTGCAACACTTAGTGCGGGTTCACACCTGCGCCCGTGTCTTCTTTAGGCACTCCTGCTAGGTTTCCTCCTTCTGCCCCGAGAAACTGGACAGGAGATGGAAACCCGTCAGTCACTTTTCAAACCCATTCGCTTGAATGGGTTTGCAAAGTGGCTGCCAGTGGGCATTTTGTGCCTGTCCGCGGTGAAACCGTTTTTTTTTAACCAGACACAAAGTCCTGCATGTCTGACTTTGTGTCCGGTTGAAAAAAACAAAATGTTTTGCCGCGGACAAGCACAAAACGCTCACTGTCGGTCACTTTGAAAAACCCATTCAAGTGAATGGGTTTGAAAACTGACTGCCGGGTTTCCGTCCCCTGTCCAGTTTCTCGGGGCAGAATACAGAAACCGTCCAGGTTGCCTAAAGCGGGCACGGGCGAGGGTGTGAACCCGCCCTTACCTGAATGACAATGTCTTTTCTTACATCTGATCAGTGGATGCCCCGAGTGTCCGACCCCTCCGATCTGATATTCATGAATGCTCCTAAGGATAGGTCATTACTGTTACAATTCTGGAAACCTCCTTTAATATTAAGCCCAAACACCCTCATTTATGCATCACAAAAGCCCAATTAGGATGAAGAAAATGTTTCGTTCTGTAAAAGCCATTGCATTATGTATTAGTCACTGGTAGTGCACATTTTAATTGTATTTGGTTTTGTTCAACCTGGCTGTAATAATTAGATTTTGGTCTCTAATATTCAATCACGCTTGCCATACGGGGGCCATCATTTATACATAAAAGCCACTTGCTGTTTTACCTTTGGAAATCGTTATAGCCTTCTCAGTAAGAGCTTACTAACCATCTGCTACGACTTCGAATACTGACTTAATGCAGACATCTGCAGTTGTGACTCCGGGGTTATTACACAGCAATGTCCAGTTGAATGCCCTTGCGCTGAGTTGTGCGAGCACAAGCTGGACGCGAGGGCTCCTTAGCGTGGATCCTTTTAATAGGAAGAGACTGGCCAAACACATTGTTATTGGAGACATTTAACACTGCACTGTAAATATTTGCTCACTACAGAATACTTATCATAATCAATATCCCATTCAGGGGAAGCTTTTACATGACTTGACACCAGATGTATGCAATACGGTTGGGCTTTTCTTGTTATGAGAGTGCTGACTGCAGAATAGAGATTGCATTATTACCGCCAAAACAATGGTTTCTTCAAGTAACCATTGTCACGAGGCTGAGGACAATGAGTATTGTGCAGGCGAGCCGGATACGCCATCATTGCTGGTGAATAAGGCTTCTACAGGGACAAAGCTAAATTATAGTGACACACAAACCAGGGAACACTGTTGAATGTAACTGAATTGTATTAAAGTGTTTCTGTCTCGTTGGGCTCCTTTAAGTCAATGGATAGAAGGAAGATGATTTATGCTTATTTTATCCTTTTCTTGCCACTTGCTAGTGTTCAGGACTATTGTTTCTTGTTCATTTAATACCAGCAACGAATGTGGGTTTCTTTTATGTTTCTACTGTGTTCAGTATGGTTTTGCCACAATTATTACTCAGAATGCAAGTTATTATTGTCGACATTATATAGAATATCAAGCTCTGTGTTATATTGGTTTTGACTCTGTTATAAACAAGTTTAGTTTGCCCACTTGCCCAATACACGTATTCTGTCTAATTGGGAGAGAGATATGTAGTCAGGTCCAATGATGTACGTAAAGGCATAGGCATAGGGCACCACAAGACTCAAGCGGACTGAATGGAGATATGGGACTAGATAAAAGGAGCTACACCCCCCCACACACACACACCCACCCCATAATGAAATGAGTGTCATGGTCAGTGTATGTTGAGTGTCTCCATGTAGGACTGATGGCAGGTAGAGAAGCACCTCCCCACACGATCAAGACAGTGGATGGAGAGAGGGTGGAAAAAGAACCATGAGCGTACAGGATGGTAACACCATGGCCAGGGGTGAACCTGCCCCTTTCGCCGCCCGAGGCGAACGACAGGGGCTAAGCAGAGGGGGCGGGCCTTAGCGGCGTTCGCAGGCAGAGAGAAGGCACGGAGAGGACCTGCTCTCTGCCTGAGCGTGAGGGGAGGCTGCTGGAGCAGCGCTGCTCCAGTGGCCTCCCCAATCCACCGCTCGGTGCTAAGCCAGTCCAGGACAGCTTGTCCTGGACTGGCTTAGGTAAGCAAAAATGCCGCCCTCCCTGGGGCCCTTGCATAGCACCGCCTGAAGCGGTCGCTTCAGGTCGCCTCATGGGAGGTGCGGCGCTGACCATGGCTCTATACATATAGCCAAGTGTTCCATCTGGGGGGCGTCCGGTAGACTGCTTTTGTTCTAATGAGAATAAAGCAGATCTTATTCTGCCTTGTAGCTCAAACAAAAAAGAAACAGAATAGCACCGAGCTGTATATAGTGTAATATTGTTTAACCCTCAAAAAATTGGGGAAAAAAACGGTAAGACTCTCACCTTGGTTGGTTGTGAACAGGTCACAACCACCATGAAAACTTTGCAACCAATTGCAGAGGGTTCTTCTCTGGGTGGAACCGGCCACAGGATCCGGTGGTCACCCTAAGGTGTCAAAAACTAGACCGATAAGACCTACTGAAATTTATGTACACTTGATAAAGGGGTTCTGACCTCTGAAACGCGTTTTGTTATTGACCAATAAAGAAGCTTTGAATTGTTATCATCGTGGGTGAAGCCTGGTTCCTTTCTGATGACCCAGTTTATTGGTCATTTTTTGGTTCTATTGGTCTTATTCTGCCTTGTGTCATTAGAACAGAACAGTTTGGATTCCCCCATAGAGGTAAGTGCCTGACGAAATGCACTCATATGACACTTGGATGTCACTGCAAGTCCCATACAATGAAATGGCAAATTTAAGGAAACATATCTATATAGTAAAGTAAACTATATAAATATACAGTATGTTCAGAATGGTTCAGTTTGTTAAAGCAGCAGAGGTTTGTTTGTCAATTCACGTAACTGATCAGAATGTCTTATGGTGTTCTCAGTATATTTTAGGTCTACAAGTAACCTACGTTGGGAAGGTAGCTCGATAGCAGCAATGGTTCGAGCCTAATAAGTCAGAGACGGGGACACAAAATCTGGTGCAAATTGGTTTATTTAGAAAAAAACTGCAAAATAAACTACAACCTTAGCTTTAGGCAAAATAATGTGAAACAAAACCCTGCTCGTCTGAGCACTAACTAAACGATGAATACCAGGCTTACTACCAGAGCACAATACAGTCTTACCAGACTAACCGTGTCAGGACAGACCCAGACACCTCCTCTCACTCCCTGGATGTGCCCTGAACTGCAGGCTCTGCAGCCTTTTATGGTCCAGTAATAAGCTTAGGATCCATACCTGGGCTTAAGCCTACTCAAGACCTGCACTGGACCACACATAAGTCAAAAATCTGGGGGAGATATACTGGGGCTCCAGCACTCTACCTGGCACCTTTTCACACCTAGTATAACAGTACATAGACGTTAGATGATTGTCTGGCAGGTCCAACCAACCATCTAATGTATATGGGGCCCTTCCAGTGTTCCCCTTTGACTGCAGTTTTGATGGATTTTTTTTTTTTTGGCCTAACATTTTGTTTTTTTAAGGAGATACTGTAGGCTACTGCCAGACCTTACTGCACCCCCCCCCCTATTTAATACTCTTGTATTGCTCAGCCAAGCTGTGAGCACAGGCGTGAGGTGCAATTTGGGGAAAGAGTTGTTGGCTGAGCAAACATTCAGCCACTGGATAGTGTATGTTATGTGTATGCTGCCTCTGTCCGTGACACTAGAAAGGTATCACCATAAAGAAACAATGCAGCACCAATGACTTAAGTGAGTTTCATGTTATGCATTTTGTGCTGAGCATGGGGAGGAGATGTGAGCGTATAACGTGGAATGTTTCAATTATGTATATACAGTATTCAGTGCATTATATATATATATATATATATATATATATATATATATATATATATATTTATGTTGTTTTTTTTTTTTTAGGTTAAATTGGCTCTACTTAATGCGTTTCATTAATATTTGATATGAAAAGTTAACACTTCCAAAACCAGTAGTACATCTAAGCAAGACGCTGAACTTTCCTATATAATTTACTATATAATTTATGACCATTCAATCGAATAAGTATTCGATTGAATATCAGGCCGTTCGAGGTATTCGTTCTCAATTGAATTCCATGTGGTATATGCAGTAAAAATTTGTATCCCCTCCCACCTTCCTTGGTGCGTTTTTTGCACCAATAACTGTGCAGGGGAGGTGGGACAGGAACTACGATAACGGAGGCATCGAAAAAAAATTAAAAAACCCATTGGCTGCCGAAAACATGTGACCTCCCATTCATAAGAACGGCCACTGCCATATTCGTCAGATTTGCGGTCAGAGATACGGAGAGAAACGTATCTGCTGAGGGCTAGATAGGCATTAGCTTCAGATAGGCAGGGGAAAACCGAAGAACAACAACAGCTCTTCTCAGAGCTATACACTGCAGGGACAGGAGTCCACAGACGGTGGAAAGCAGGGATACACAGCAATTACTTGTTGCTATATACGTTCCAACCAGCTTTTATTAAGGGTGTCCCTCCCACAAAATAGCAGGAATCCACAGCAGTTACTTCTTGCTATATACGTGAAAAACTGTTTTTATTAGGGGTGCCCCCCACAAATTAGCAGGAAACCACATCAGTTACTTCTTGCTATATACATGAAAGCCAGCTTTTCTCAAGGGTGTCCCCCCACAAAATAGCAGGAATCCAGAGCAGTTAGAGCCAGCTATATACGTGCAAAACCAGCTTTTCTTAGGGGTGTCCCCGCCACAAAATAGCAGGAATGCAGAGCAGTTAGTTCTTGCTATATATATATGTGCAAACCAGCTATTCAGGCAGTGTGTAACCCCAAAACAGGGATACAGAGCAATTAGGTCCGGCTATGTACGCTCAATCCAGATATCCAGAGTGTGTACCCCCAAACACCACATCACACACATCCACAATGACAGTTCAGGGTCGGTACTGTTGGATTTCCCATTGCCTATTCCATCTGTGGTTGTCATGGGCAATGTGATTTAAAGGGGTGCTTGTTAATGTTTCTTTAGCTTAAATTTGGGTTTCTGTCCATCCATTTGGGGAGTAAAGAAGGTTTCCAGGTATTTTCCCACTTTGATAGAGTTTTTTTTTTTGAGTGTGGAAAGTGTGTAGTTGATAGGATGTGATTTGGGGGTAAAACTGTGACTTTGGTGTGTTAGATGCCCCCAGACATGCTCCCCCTGCTGTCCCAGTTGCTTTCCAGAGGTGTTGGCATCATTTGCTGAGGTGTCATAGAGGACTTGGTGACCCTCCTGAGTCGAATGGTGGGTTCCCCTGAAACGATGCATTTTTCCCCATAGACTATAATAGGGTTCGATACTCGTTCGTATAGTCGAATATTGAGGGGCTACTCGAAACAAATATCGAATATTTTACTGTTCGCTCATCTCTATTCATGACTATTGGTTTGGTGTCTAGATGTCTCCAACCATTTCATCTTCAGTATATTCCAATTACACAGATTCTATACAGATTACCCAGAACTTTAACGAAGTGACCCTTGACCCAAACTCCTTAACGAGACATAAAGGTCATCTTGACGCTGAAATTATTTCGGCACTAGTCACGGCCAATTCTTCCGCCTCTTACTCTTTAGTATGGGTGGTCATTTCTAACAGTGATGTGATCTATGGTCGTAACATGTATTATGTCTTTACTCTAATATCCATTAGTGCTTATGACATACCTCCATATTATTATGTTTCATCTTATAGAATTGTCATGAAATTAATTATATGAATTGGCGCACATGGGAATCTTTCCGCTCGGTTGCCATAGTGGTGACCTCTGGGGTTAACATGATTAGCCCCGAGACCTGTGAGGTACTTTATTGATGGATGAGCAAGTATGGTGATGGGGCGAAAATTGTGAAGGAACTAAAAATATTTCTGCCTTGTGCTTTCAAGAAGGCCTCGGTTATTTTGAGTCATTGTGCTGAGATGGCAAAAAAAAAAAAAAAAAAAAAAATCTATCCCCTAAGCTATTTACTCATCCATTACAAATGTTTCCTTATTTTCTTGGCGTTTTAATCTGTCGGTTAACCCTTTGTTTCTGAAGACCTACAGCACTGTCCTCCTATAAATTGGTTATCGCCCTATCGGTCTCCGCATACAGTGAAGGAAATTAAGATGAGGAACGGAAAGTTACAGTAGCTGAGAAGTGAATCATGAGAACAATTAAGTAATGGATTAAAGAATACGTTTATAGGATCCGACAATATTTTAAGCTTTTTTTATGGGTTTGATGTGACATCTATTTTCTTCATAATTAGGACTGATTCTTCAGGTAAAATAATAATGAGACTTCTGCATGAAATAGGTCACTGCACAATGAGAATGAGTCATGGCTTATTGGCTTTAAATCTGGATTAGGAAAGCAGAAAATCCTCCATCAACTATATCAAACGTTCTTATAAAAATGAGAAGTGAATAAGCTTGCATGTTAAGTCGATGTATTTGAACTCCAGTTCTTTGGAGATGCTCATGTATGGGGTTTATACTAAATGGCAGGTTTTAGTTATGCATATTATGGATATGAGAGTATTTTCAGGTTCCTTCACTTAGTCCATCCACACGTCATGGTCAGTATGAAGGTACCCTGTTTCCCCGAAAATAAGACACCCCCCTTTCACCTTCTGGATCACATACAACCGGCAGTCATGCCGGCGCTCCGCTAAGGAAGCATCAGCATGACTGACGATTGTTCCCCGCTCCAGCCGCTGCATAAGACATCCCCCGAAAATAAGAAAGGTCATATATTTCGTTAGATAATTAATTATAAGAAACTGTCTTATTTTTGGGGAAACAGGGTATCAATGTTGTAGCTAGAGGCAGGTCATGATCACTGTCTACTAGGTATCAATGGAGGTGTCTATGCCTTTAAAAGAGTTCTCAACTTTTTCCATAATCCACATGAATGGAGAGAAGTGATCACTTGAGGTCCAGACACTGAGACCTCCAACAATCGCAGCAAGTTCTTCAGTCCACTGTGTGAATGTTGAAGTAGTCTGCACATAGGACCACTGCTCCATAGACTTCAATAGGGCTGATGTAGTACTGTACTTACTGCTGCACACAGGAGAGTCAGGGATCCTTATTCTTGTGATCACTGGGGGATCTCCAGCATTCAGACATTTGTTTACTATCCCTAAAGTGCCCATTAAGATTAATGTCAGAGAAACCCATAAACTATCTCATGTGTAAGGAGGGTATCCTGGCGGCTGATGTCCGGGGAAAGCATCCATCCCAACTTTTAAAGAACAGAAAGAGGGATAGAATGTGCCGAAACAGTTTTAGTCCCACCCACTTCCATTTTAACTCCACCCACTTCTATCCATTTTTTTTTGTGTCTCAACATAGTATCGTGCCCCTATAGTCACCCTAAGCTGATATGTCCCCACATTATAATGTCCCCCTCCAATTTCCACCACAGTATAACATGCCTTTCCTTGTGCGCCCAGCCCACACAGTTTAAAGGGGCTCTATCATTGGGAAAAGTCATTTTTAACTAATCACATCTTTGTATAGCCCTACCTACCTAGCCACATCTACCTTTTGTATGTAGATTGCCTCAGTGGTTTCTGAATAAGTCTGTTTTTATTCATATGCTAATTAGACTGGTGCACGATACATCGTGCACCTCTTTGCTACTGTTTCCTAAGCACAGGATGCTGCTGCTGCTGATGACTCAGCTTCCTGTTTGCACACACACATAGGAGATAACAGGAGAGACGAGTGCTGCTGGGAACTTCCTGTGCTGGCTGGAAGCTCATTAGCATATGAATAAAAACAGACTTATTCTGAAACCACTGAGGTGATTTACATACTAAAGTTAGGTGTGAAATAGACTTTCTAAAGCCTATGCAATGATCTGTTTAGTTAAAAATGACTCACCTCTGCTCTGCAGTTCTTCTCTACTTCTGAAGGCTTCATAGAGGTTCAGGCATGATGAAAGTGAAATCATCACATTGTGCCTACATCTACTGGAGCAGAGACGGGCAGAATTGTGAGCCGTCCTTGTCCCTGAATTGTGTGCCCCCTGTTTGATTCTCATAGAAAGCATGGGTTTATACAATGGGGAAGGTTTAGCAAAATTGGAACCAAGTAGTTGCCCATGGAAAAGAATGAGTTTGCTGATTTTATTTTTCAAAGGACTTCTGGAAAATGCGAGGAGATCTGTGACTGGCCAATCATGAAAACTGTTCTCATTTGTGTACGTACTGTATAAACCTACAATAACATACACATAACATATGTATAGTTCTGTATATAAACATTGAGGGGGATTTATAAAAACTAGCATATTGGAGCCAGAGGAGAATAAAGGAGGTGCATTCTCCGCCATGTTGCTGGACCTAAATCTGTGTCCTGTCCATACCCCTCACCTTTTTGGAAATTGGCTAGGGTAGCGCAAAATAGGAAAACCTCTCACATTTGCGTTCGGTAATCTGTTCAGTAAGTCCACATGGAGACTACCAAACGCATTGACAAGCGGTGAGCTTATGAAAGCACACGGACCACATAATTATAATGGGGTCCGTGTGTTTTCCGCATGGTGTCCGCATGGACAGAAAAGTACTTAATGATCTACTTTCCTGTCCTCATGACTCATGGCCATGGGGGAAAGCACACGGACCCTATTTTAGCCTATGGGGTCCATGTTCTTTTCCTGCTCACCACTTGTTAATGCGTTTGGTAGTCCGTTCAGGGGGTTCCTATGCGGACTCCCCGAACAGATTACTAAACGCAGATGTGAACCAGGGCTCAATGTGTTTGCAAAGCGTCAACTTACATAAAAATATCATTTTCATGCCTTGTACAGAAGGATAGTGTCAAATAAATACAAATTCTGTACACATTTTTCACTTGAATAGTTGTACAGTCGGCTTGATTTGTCTTTTGTGTGCTTATTTAAGAAAGGTCCATGCACAGAAGTAGTTTTTTTTTTTTTTTTTTTTTTTTTTATGTCACAAATGCACCATATTAGCTGCTCTCCTTACTTACATTGACCAAGAACATCCTGAGGACAATGTTTCCAGTTTATATAGACAATACCGCGTTCTTGGACCAAGCATAGTCGTTGCAGTAGAAGATAAATCTGAGAACAATAGAAGCAATGCATCTGTTTTTATGTGTTTTATTTCACCATCCTGACTTAATCTGCAACCACAGAATTCACTTTGGATTTCCTAATAGCTTTTCAAGCAACTAACAGATGTAATCATTAATTATTGAACAATAAATGCATATCGTAATGTTCATGTCATAACACATGAAGCAGGACAATGTAATATGACATTTCCAAAGGGAGCCTAGTGAAGAATACATGTTCTTCTTCTTGACAGTGGAGCTCTTACTACAAACTTATGAAGAATGGTCCGTGCTGCTTGGGGATAATGCTGGCATCACATAGAAGGATGGAATTTATGTGAAGTTGTAACCTTGGTACTGCATGAGAATGTGTTTCATAGATTGTGGAAATTCTCAGGATTTGTGCAAATTTCTCTTATGGCTAAATGTAATGTTCAATCAAAATGTCCATCTTAAAGATCTAATTGTCTACATGGTGTGGGGAAGGTAGTTCAGTAGCAGCAAACCCAACCAGTCAGATATAGGGACACAAAACTGTATAGTTAAAAAAAAAAAAAAAACCCTGCAAAATAAATAAACCTTCATGTCAGGCACAAAAATGAGCAAAATAAAATACTGCCTTAACTTCAGGCAAAACTGTGAAATAAAATCCTGCTCGTCTGAGCTATTACTAACTGTACGTGGGGCTTACTACCAGCCACACGATTCAACCCAAAAAGACCACAGTGTCGTCTCATCAGACTTATAGTGTATCAGAACAGACCCAGGCGCCTCCTCTCGATCCCAGAATCTGCCCTGAAGTGCAGGCTCTGCAGCCTTTTATGGCCCAGAAACAAGACTGGGACCTACACCTGGGCTATAGCCTATTTAAGACCCGCACTGGACCACACATAGGTCTGAAGTCTGGGGGAGATATACCAGGACTCCAATCTGCCTTCTCACAATGGGTTCATCCAACAAATTTGGTGGGAATGGCAGGTCCTCTGATTTTTTTTCTTTTTTTTAAGCATTCCTGCATCTAGTAGAACCAACTTCCAATAAGAGTTATCAGCACAAATTTTGAGAACTTTTATAGTTATGGTTGAATTAATCTAGAGCTTTGAAGCTACACTATTGGACCAGGAGTATTTGCAGCTTCTTGTATTACTGTCCGCTGCCGCCCTATCTACTGCATTGCGGTAGTTTCAGGGAATTGTAGTGGTGCTCTCATTACTTTAAAAGGAGCAGTCTGGATACACTCCCCATCTACTGCTGTAACTTCTGATGTTTGGAGGCTGCCGTAACAGTCCATATATATGGGTCTGAGTGTTGGACCTCCACACATCACATACTGATGATGTATTCTGTGGCTAGGTCATAAATATGAAAATTCCACTTGGGGGTTTAAGGACATCT
Source organism: Leptodactylus fuscus (assembly GCF_031893055.1). Lineage (NCBI taxonomy): Eukaryota > Metazoa > Chordata > Amphibia > Anura > Leptodactylidae > Leptodactylus > Leptodactylus fuscus. Next base: position 66,505,901 of record NC_134275.1, read on the forward strand.
ATCGTTTCCCAAAGCCTTTCCTGACAACTAATAAAAAGCCATCATGCTCCACTCCTTAAAGGTAGTCAGTCATCAGACTCCACCGTTTCAGCTAAGCCCCACAGTGGGTCTGCACCATTGGGTTGCACGTGGCGGTGAGGACTTCCGCTGGAACAAGACCCTAGGATCAGCAGGACTGGACAACATTGGGAGACACTGGAGCATTGGGGACAGGTGGGTTTTCTTTGATTTAGTTTTTTTCACTTTCCTCAGCCTCTTTGCCAAAATTTTGGACAACCACTTGAAAGTGTAGGCACATGTATAATAGAGTCTGGGCCTGGTATCAGTGACCAAAACTTTGCTTGTCCATTATACTAGAAGGGTAAAATGGTACTGATATTCATGATAAGGAAGTATCTAACTTCTCCTCCTACTTAAATAAAGCTTGTGGCAAATTTAGCAATAGTTTTTTTTAAAAAAAAAAAACCCTGAGCAAGAAACCCCAAACAGCTTTTTTTTTTTTTTTTTTTTTTTTGGTGGAAATCTCAGGAAATACACATTAAATGGACCAACTTTTTTGTTTTTGTTTGCATCTATAGAGGTCTGTTTAATACTATTGTCAAATGATACATCGTCCATATCTGTCTGGGGTTCATTGTCCAGGTTATCTGTAGTGTGACAGCTCTGTATCTTCAATGTCAGATTCCACGTTCTCTAGACATGCTAGATTTACAGTTTCCATTATACTGCTATTGAGCAACTCTTAATCTGGAGGATGGGAACATGCTATAAACAGCACTTTTTATTGTTGGCTCTATTGTAATGTATTTCATCTCACAAACCAGAAAAGGACCCTGAATGATTGTAACTTTTCTAAAACCTTGCCAACAGATTGAATAATTCACATTTATGGAGGAAAAGGTCACAGCTAGACCACATTATCTATACGGTTACACTGTTAGCCATACATCACAAATCAATAAATCAGCAGACCACAGTCAGGCCCTTAATTTTCATTATATATTTTTTTATGTGGCTGCCATATATTTTTTGGGGGATTTTTTTTTTAACTGCCTTTACCCATTCGATAACCGGCAGTGAAAGTTGCAACTTTCATCCCAGTAAGTACAGTAACATGTATATTTAACTCCGTCAGAAGTACAGATTGTGATGTTTTTAGATGACCATATTCTATACATTACGGGGGTTGTTCGGGTAAGAAACAGTGTCTGTTTCGTGCTGTGGATTTCACAATTCTGCTAAGTTTTGGATCTGATACTCTGGGCTGAGCACCCAAGCTACTTTGATGCTGCTGTGGACTTTCTTACATATATACTTCAATATTGTGGGGAAGGTAGCTCAGTAGCAGCAATGGTGCGGCCCCAACCAGTCAGAGACAGGGACCCAAAATCTGATGTAAACAGGCTTATTTAATAAAAATAGCAAAATAAATAAATCTTCAGGTCAGGTACAAATATAAGCAAAATAAAGCACAGCCTTAATGTCGGGTAAAAGGCAAGGCAAAACTCCTGCTCGTCCGAGCTCTAACTAGTAAAGAATATGGTTAACTGTACATGTGGCTTACTTTCCGCCATCCGATCAAACAAAACGCAAGTCCCAGTTTGGTCTCGCCAATGGAAAAGGAGTGGGGCATGACTAATCTTCTAGGGACAAAAAGCAGATTTTTATTTTTTATATAATTTTAGAAATGGGTTAACCAACTCATATCGTTGCTGGGTTCCAAATTATTTCTTCTTTTTTTTTATTTTATTTTTTACTAAACTGAAGAAATTGAGATTCATCTTGGATGAACTACAATGGCTACTGCATTATACTGAGATCTCTTCAGACCCCAAAGTATAATAGGTGGCATCCTACGGGTGGTGAAAAAATATATATATTCATAATCACCTTCCTTTACCTCTTTTAGGATTCTTTGCAACATCTAGCCCCCTCCTGGTGTGCTCACATCATGTGCCCGAGGTTACCACTGAGACCTGTGATTTGACCTCAGCACTGACCCTAGGCACATGATGTCACTGAAGAGGCTGGTGGATGCCAAAAGAAGGCCCAAAAGAGGTAAGGGAAGGCCTCCACCTATTATACTTTGGGGTGTGAAGAGACCCCAGAGAGCTAAAAATTGGATAGATAGGTTTCTAGGAGCCATGATAGTGTTCTAAACTATGGTGAAGGTGCTAAAAAATACACTCAGTTGCTGCTGCTGCACTTTACTACTCTGAACTCTTTTAATACTTCTAGGTTTGTAGCTAAGAGGCCACCAGTGCACAGAATGAGGTGATCAATTAAACAGCCGGCAGCAGCCACCTCTCAACCCTTTTCTCTAGTTCCCCTTTTGTGTGAGGCTGAATACACAGATGAATCTTATGTAAAGTATAGTCTGAGTGAAGATAAGGAGGTGGCAGAAAGTAGCGTAATAAGTTGTGAATGTAACAGATCTCCTTAAAATATATTACAAAGTTTCTTAGTCACATGTACTATTTATGAAAGTTTGTTTTTACCTGGAGTTACACCTTAAACTTGACAACTCTTCCAGTACTGGTGAAGTTAATGCTAGCCCCGTAGTATAAGCTTTTGCTTTTTTTGTTTTTGTTTTTCAGTTTTTTTACAAAATTACAGCAACTTTAAAAATGCCAAAAACCAGCAGACGGCAAGACCTTGAGAAGTACTGCATTACAGTAATAAATACTTGAAATTTTCTTTCTGTTCTTGTTGGGGAAATATACAAGTTTTTGGCATTTTTACATCGGTTCACACTTTTCCTCTGTGCATTTCACCTCTCCTTCTGTTATCTCTTCAGAAGTGCCTTCATTTTTCAAAGAATTTTTCAATTTATGATCAGTTCATATAGAATGTATATTTCTGCATTTACACTGTATCGAGTTTAATGACTGTCATAAATAATGCTTAGCGATGAAGGAATAACCGCGGCTGCGACATGAACCTTCGGATTTGGCTGCACATCTACCTTCATTGCTTTTATGTATCTTTAGTTTTCAGACCTCTCTCCACAGCTGCTGTGACCTTGTTTATTCTTTCTGGCTCTCTCTTTTACTTACAGCTTCTTCTGGTTGTTTCCTGCTGATATTGGTCTGAATGCCATCGACTATGCACTGGATTTGTTCTTGCCGCACAGCAGTCACTCCCTGTTCTGCTCGATATTGTTTTATTTTAACATTGTCAAGTTTTATATATGTTACAAGTTGAAATTCACCGGTGGAGACCTGTGATTGAAAGAACACGGGGCACAATTTGCCCTTCTTCCCTATCAATATTAGATTCAACAATGCAAAAGGGACTGGGAAGTAAAAAAAATACAAAAACACAAAAGAGTCTTCAAGTCCTAAGAGAAAAGATTTTCAATTTCTTTTCCAGCTGTTGTAACCTTACTCGGTGTCATCCTGTACTGTGTATATGGAAGTAAAACTTGTATCCTATGCAGACCATTTGTAGATTATCTGCATTTAAAGGGATTGTCCAGGCTAGACTTCTAAAGTTTTAATAAGATGGGGGCGGTGAAATTTTTTTTTTTTTTTTAAATGCGTACTCACCTGTCTCAGTTGCTCCGTTATTGCCCTCACCTCCCATTCATTTGCTCTCCTGAGTCTCTTCCGGCATTGTGCTGAAGCCGCTGATGCAACTAACTGGTCCCCTGAGGCCAAACAGCGGCGGCAGCACAATGCCGTAAGACGCCGCCAGAGCAGGTAGGCGGACCGGAGGATAGCGGAGCAACTAAGACAACTGAGTGCATTTATTTTAATAATTTCACTGCTCCCATCTTATTTGAACTTTGAAAGGGTTGTCCATTTTTTCCTGGACAACCCGTTTAACCACTTGAAGACTGGCCCAAACTTATTGGTTTAGTCCAACAGTTAATGGCTGATGTTTACTACTCAACCATCTCTGCTCATGTACAGGCATGCTGCTGCTGCTTGAGCCTTTGGATGACGTAGAACATGATGTCCAGGTGATTAACAATGTAAAAGTGATGTCCACATGTTGTTTATCGCCTAAATGTAGTGTCATTGGCCCCTGAAGGCCGAAACAGTTACAGGCCTGGACAGAAGCAGGTAATGTCACTGTGTGAAGATCACAAAAGGGGGTTTGGCAGCCAATAAAGGGGGCATTATACTATGTAAGAGCGACTAAAGGGGCATTATGTTATATGGAGGCTAGTAAAGGGGGTAGTTATTCTGTGTGGGGGTCAGTAAACTGGGCATTATACTGTGTGGGGGCCAGGAATTGGGGCATTATACTGTGTAAAGGCAACTAAAGGGGGAATTATGTTATATGGGGTCCAATAAAGGGGGTAGTTATTCTGTGTGGGGGTCAGTAAACTCGGCATTATACTGTGTGGGGGCCAGGAAATGGGGCATTATACTATGTAAAGGCAACTAAAAGGGGCATTATGTTATATGGGGTTCCAGTAAAGGGGGTAGTTATTCTGTGTGGGGGTCAGTATCTGGGCATTATGCTGTGTGGGGGCCAGGAATTGGGGCATTATACTGTGTAAAGGCAACTAAAAGGGGCATTATGTTATATGGGGTTCCAGTAAAGGGGGTAGTTATTCTGTGTGGGGGTCAGTAAACTGGGCATTATACTGTGTGGGGGCCTGTAAAGGGAACATATACTGTGTGGGACAATCCTGTGTAAAATATGGAGGGGTGCGGAATAGGGGGGGCATTTTACTGGATACTGCAGCATAATTCACTATTTTGTACAGAATGCTTGGCCTGCAGATGGGTGCAGTTCCAGTATGTAGGGGGTTTGTCCTAAATAATTTGATTGGGGGCCCCAATATGACAAGTCTGCCCTGCTCGACACTCATTCTACCATTGTAGATTTGCCCTGCAGTACAAGTGGCCGACTTGACCGTTGGAAAACAAGGACTTGAAGGCTGCTTGGGAGACTATAACGCATTTCAGTAACATCTTGTGAATGTCAGACTTAAAGATCTCTGCTTAGAAATAAAAATCCCCCTTTAAATCTTGATGTCTTTTTACAACTGTAGACAATGTTACCCACAAGTGGAACGGCCATGACATATTCTCAGTAATCCTACCCATCCAGCTTCCCATTATCAATCTCTCGACTGCCAAATTTGGGTATACACCAGTTTACGACAATCCGCTATAATTATGTAAAATGTTGTTTGTCATTTTGATTTATTATTTATGAGCATAATTAGATATTAGTCATTGCTTTCAGACCATTGAGGCTTGACAGATTGAATAGATAGCTTATTATAACACTTATCTAATGCATTAAAAATTGGAGAATAGTAAGTTGTCATGAAAATGAATTTTATTTATTGTAAACTTCATAGTAAAATCCTTGTTGACATAGAGGTAATGGAGTTTGACATCTTACAATTAGTTACTGTCAGAAAATATCACTAGATCATTTGTAATGACAAAGAGGAACATGTATTCGTTTTTCAGTCGTGAGTCGTAAAGGCTTGCTGCTTACTGTATGTTATTCTGCAGAGGGCAGGGATGTGAAGTCAGTAGGCAAATACACCTACTCTGACTCCTCTATTTCCCAAAGCCCAACTCCTGTTCCGACGCTAACTCCTTTATAAGTGGAGAGAGTGTAGGCCATGTAAGCTGAAGGAGGAGGAACTCTGGTGGCTCTTCATGGGTATATACTCGAGTATAAGCCGAATTTTTCAGCCCAGTTTTTGAGCTGAAAAAGCCCCCCTCGGCTCATACTCGAGTCAGCAAAAAAAAAAAAAAATATATATATATTTTTTTTTTTTTTTTAGGAGGGGGGAGGGGGGTCTATGACTAGCCACAATATTAATGTATAGAATCTCCAAAAAATAGTGCAAAAAAAAAAAAAAAAAAAAAAAAAGTTCTAAATCCCTCCTTTCCCTAGAATACTTACAAAAGTAGAAAATGACTGAAACACAAACACATTAGGTTTCCCTGTGTCTGACAGTGCCCGGTCTACTGAATATAGATGATCTGCAGTGCTCCTGTTCCGTCGGGAAGGGGTTAATAGGAGCACTGCAGATACCCTATAGTCAGCCAGACTGAATTCCAACTGGGGGGGAAGAAAAATCCCAGTCCTCAAGCTCAGGGAAGGGGCAGATAGACAACCAAAACACCCCCTCCCCAGCACTCAGCATTTACTGCACCCAAAAACACCAACCATTTTAATTTTTGAAATTTTCTAGTAGCTGCTGCATTCCCCCCCCCCCAGGCTTATACTCGAGTCAATAAATTTTCCCAATTTTTTGTGGTAAAATTAGGGGCCTCGGCTTATATTCGGGTCGGCTTATACTCGAGTATATGCGGTAATACTGTGTTTGTGTGTGTGAGAGGGTGCATACTGAAAAGCATATAATACTGTGTGAGTGTGTGGGGGTGTTCTGAGGAGCATATAATACAGTGTGGGGGGTGTACTGAGGAGTATATAGTACAGTGTGTGGGGGTGTACTGAGAAGCATATAATACTGTGTGGGGAGCGCACTGAGGAGCATGTAATACAGTGTGAGGGAGCACTGAGGAGCATATAATACAGTATTGGGGGCGTACTGAAGAGCCTATAATACTGTGTGGGGGGCATACTGCGGAGCATATATTGTAGTTTCGGGGGACGTACTGAGGACCATATAATAATGCTTGTGGGGGATGTACTGTAGAGCATATTATACATTGGTGGGGCGTACTGTGGAGCATCTATTACTATGGGGGGAGCTACTGTGGAGCGTACAATCTTATATTTTTTTTTTTAAACTTTATTTTGGCCCTCCAATGGTCTGAGGGACAATGAACCACCCCCCATTTAAAAAGTTGGAGGACCCCTGTGTTAGATTGTTGAACAATCATAAGACATTCATTTTAAATCTGCAATTAAAAAAAGTGGAATTTTGGGGAGGGTTTTTGCCATTTTTATGTCACATTTAGGGGGCTAAGAGTAACCTTGCTGGAAATGAAGTGAACAAAAAATGAAGTGACTGCAGTAGCAGAAGCACGGATGTAAAGCAATAGAGATTAGAATTCAAAGCCAGGAGAAAATTCCAAGGATTACAGCAAAAAGTCAAGTACTGGAAGCAAGACAAGGTTTAGAAAAAAGAACTGAGATCTTGATATGAGAATTAGTAATTGGAATCCAAGACAAAAAGGAAAGTCTCCATAGGAATAACACGGCAGTGACAACTTATTTTAGCCTCACTTCCTCTTGTCACTTTTGCAAGAATAGCCCCTGCGAGGAAACCGAAAAGTGTCAATATCTCTCTGCGTAAATCTTTGCTTGAAATCTATCACGTCCGCGCCCTGACGAAAATATTAATCAGCTTTTTACAGTTCATTGATGATGTTTGAGTACCAATTAACTCGTGGCACTAAAGAGACATTACAAGTGTGAGTAATTGATCTAAGCTGATCTTGTGGAGGGAACATGAAATGTAGTGTAACTGATGGCCGCAACCATTATTTTCTCCTGGCAAGAAAATTACAGAAAATCAACTTCAGCGCATCCGTGTGCTGCTACTGGGAAATCCGCAATGGATTTTAAATGCATAAAAAAGTCTTGTGTCAAATGGTAGAATAAGCAGCATTTCAATTATATACCGTTAATATAGCATGTGTTGTGCAAACTATATGGGGAATGTATAGAACATGTTTTAGAATATTAAACTGATCTCTCAAAAATATTCCAGAGACTTGCTCCCTTCCATGTGTCCTCTAAGCATAATACAGGAAAACAGGTGACAGATGGAATGAAGTATGAATATAGACCCCAAAGACTATAATGGGGTCTGTGTGTTTTCCACGCAGTGTCCGCATGAATCAGGTGGAGAGAAAAGTGCTGCTTGATGTATTTCTCTCTCCCCATGATTCATGCGGACACTGCGTGGAAAAATTGCAGACCCCATTATAATCTATGGGGTCCATATGGTTTCTTAGCTAACCGCTTTTTAATGCAAATAGGTTTCTGTTTTGGGGGACCCCAAGCGGACTTCCCGAACGGAATACCGAACACAGACGTGAACCGGGCCTGAGTCTTATCCAAAAGATATGCCATAGATTAACAGATATAGGTTACACTAGCAAACCAGATCATCAATTGTAACCAAATAACCATCAATTGCTGAAACACTAATTGTGATTAAACATATGACTGTACTGACATGTTGTCAATTTTGTAAAAATTGCAAAAAAAAAAAAGTAAGTTTAAGGAGTATATAGGGTACATAGAGTGTGAACACTGTTATATTTTACATGTTTCTCTGTATTCCCTATATAGCATCAATATAAGAGCCATTAATCCACTTATCTCAAAATAACCACAAATAAGGCTAAATGTACATGTGAGAACATCCAATAATTATATACTGTATATAAATCCAGAATATATCATCTCTATTAACAAATTAAGTTCAAATATGAGGACAACAGTGATGTTGGCGATAATCTCAAGACGTGACAAAATAATAATGCGGTGTAACCCCACAATCCATCAATAACCCATAGAAGTGATGGGTAATAAGAATACACAGTCACCTCTTGAACATCTATCATAACACAGCGTACCTACAGATCATGTAGAGGATATGGTAAGAAGAGAGAAAACACACTATACCAAATCACTGCAGGTTAGTTCGGCTTGGGATGGTGCGCTCGGGATTGACATCATCCCATTAGGATCCACACTGTATACTATGCTCCATCCCCAATGTAATACATAAATGAAGTTAATTATCTTAGTAACATAACCCAGACGCAAAGCACCCTGCAGACATGGCATTGGAGCACCATGTGTGCAATACAACTGCGCCATGTTTTTACATAATATCTAAAGCTGACTTTAGGTAAAGTATAAGCCGTGTAAATCTTTGTGAAGGTTATCCATGCTTAATTTATATGAGTTAGCCTTATTTTAGTTTTACTGCTCTTTTAGGCAAAAAGCCTATAACAATTTCATGCTCTCTTTTCAATAGAATTTTAAATTTTTACATCTACGTGGTGAATAATTGCCAGTTAATTGTCTGGATGGCCCTTCCATTGTAAGCGCTGAGACTCCAGCTAGCTTACCGTATTGTATTCATGGCAGAAAGTGTTCTGTATCACTTAACTCTCATGGAAATCAAGGGCATGTTTGCTATTGAACTGTTAACTTCGGAGGGGCTCTATAGTGGCTTTGCCTTTTGTCAGCAGAACCTTGGATTTCCAATCATCCATTTGACCTCCTTTTGTGGTTGATGAAAGGCTGCAAGGAGTTAGTTCACTTGTAACAGGAGCAGTTTCTGGTGTCTCTGATGAAATGAACCAGTTAAAGATGTAGGAGTGTAGACTATTTATTTGTATCTACACGCAAAGAAAGTGCACATCGAGTGTTGTATTAAACTACTAATTTGGAAAGTGATATATATGGGAAAATTTAATAAATGCAGGGAATACATTGGTTCCGTAGGGTGTAATGATAGGCTGCGTGCACACGACCTTATGCAGAGTATGGGTCAGTAAAAATGGCACAAATGACGTGCAATTCAATATCGTGTATCATCTTTGATTTTCAGTGACTCATACATTGAAATGAATGGACCAAGCCCCAAAAATGGATGGGCAGAAGACCTGCTCTATATTTTGGCTCTTCTCTTTGCAAAAACCACGGCTGTGTGTATGGGCCATAGAAATGAATATGGCGGTACTTTGATCTACAATTGCAGATAAAAAGTAGTGTGTGTATATGAGGCCTAAAATGGTCCTTGACCTTTCGGACAACATAGTGTCATTTAATAGAACATGTGATTCTTTTCAAAATGTAATGCACTTTAAAAATGTTGCTGTTTTGTGCTTAAATTACTTCTTTTATTAAAGAAATATGTTTCCTTATCCACTTAATAAACTGCTCTCCTCCTTAACTTTACTCAGTTTACCTAGATAAAGACACTGTATTCCGCTTGCTCACAAAGCTCTACGGATAGGGGAGGGGGGAGGAGGCTGTTAACTTATTTATTGTCTTATCTTCAGAGTTTAAAGAGCTGTCCTTCATTCATGAAGTAGAAGATTGTAGTATCAGCAGTTATTTGTGTGTCTTTCAAGCATCTCCTCCTCCCCTTCCCTCTCCATAGACTTCTATCTAAGAAGTAACCTATTTTTAATAGGATGTATTATAAAGGTTCTTATATTTACATTTGATTTTTTTTTTTTTTTTTTATAATTGGAGGATGAATAAGAAGGCCCTTCTTTTAATATATAGAATGTAGTATACATATGAAGTTTTGAGTTTTACACGTTTTTTTGTCATTAACCCTTATGCCTGAGGTTGAATTTTTTTGCGTTGTAATAATGGAACTCTAGGCAAGAATGGGTTAAAGTTATTGGTGAAAATATAAACTTTTGCTACATTTCAGTGGACCATTAGTACATGACTACTTTACAGGAAAAAGTCTTGTGTGATCCCAGCCTAACGCTGAAGACAAGTATATTAACCTTGTCTTTTCTCCATATACTGTATCGTATGTAAGCCAAGATGAATACACAAACATTACCAGAATATAACCTAGAAGATTTTCATCCTGGTACATATATTTTCATTTTTTCAAGCATAAATGAAGAGTGTTTGCAATCCAGCCTTGTTAATATGGTAATCCAATATCTCATTATCTGTCACTAAGTAAACCTTCTGAAATTGAGCTGTGTACACATGAGTATCGCAGTTTAGCGCAGTCCCTCCATCGGACTAATTGCTGATTGCCAGCTTAATAGGGAAACAAGGGATGCCGGTAAATATTGCAGATTGCTGCGTACTGCACTTTATTATTCGTCTCATGAAACAATTAAAAGGCTATATAACCTATTAACTAAGCACCATGACAAATTACCTCCCACTTCTGCTCCGCTATATAGCCCTATAATAATTTAGAACGATGCTCGATAGCTTTCTTCTAGAAGTGACTGCAAACCTTTACTGTAACCTTCATGTTCTACTCATTACATCTTACATAATAAATGAGGTGTTTTTAGAAAATCATTCGCCAGGTCTTCTTGTATGTTACTCCCGAGATGGAAGCCTTCATGTTGTACAGTATCAAGAGCGGCTGTAATGAGGTTCGAAATGGACGTGCAAGTGCTGTTAATTTGGGAAAAATAGGTTTCAATGGTCAATGGCCAATATAGAATGGCTTTATTTTGTATTTTATGGCTACTTTAACAAATGTGATCTCACAACTGAGTTTACCTTTGGTCACATTAGGATTGTGCCTATAGGTGCCCCTGGGGAAAAGATAAAGGGGCCATTTACATAGGAATACACTAAATGGGGTATATTCATAGGTAAAGTATTTCATATTACAAATATGCTATGGGGATAATAGAAGGGCATCCTTGTAGTGTTCTGTGATTTTGTAAGGCCGAAGTTGGACTTTTATAAAGTGGGTAAAGGGCCAAGTGGGGCAAATACAAAAGATGTTGCTTTGAGGATTAGAAATTCTGCAAGGATGTAAATGCATTGGCTTACGTTATTGTGTCTTCATGGTCTGGAGCAGAATTTGTAAGTAAAGATGAAAAATTGTGATACAACTTCTAGTAGAGACAATAATTGCCCTACTTACCCCACCCACACACAATGAGTGATGGCTGTCTCTGTATCAGTATGTATACACAGGAGGCTGTCAATCATATGGGTATTTGGAATAAGCAGTAAAGTCACTCTCTCTCCTAGGAGTTCTGTGAGGATCTAGATCTCATACAGGAAGCACTGTGTGCATCAGAATAGTAGAGAGGATATCAGTGCTCCTGAGGGGAGCACATAACTTCTCAATAAAGAAGTTATGGCTGTCTCTGTATCAGTATGTATACACAGGAGGCTGTCAATCATATGGGTATTTGGAATAAGCAGTAAAGTCACTCTCTCTCCTAGGAGTTCTGTGAGGATCTAGGTCTCATACAGGAAGCACTGTGTGCATCAGAGTAGTAGAGAGGACATCAGTGCTCCTGAGGGGAGCACATAACTTCTCAATAAAGTTGTTCAGTAACCTCACACTACGGACTGCAGTGCTTCTCTAAGGGCTCGTTCATACAGAGTTTTTTGGCAGCAGATTATGACATGGAATCTGCCTTAAAATCCACTGCCAAAAACTGCTGCTGTTGACTTCAATGGGAGCCGCTCTCTTTTTTTTTTGCCGCTAGCTAGTAGTGGAAAAAAAGCGACATGTTCCTTCTTTCTGCGGACTCCGCGGCGCGAGACTCCCTCCCGATTAGGCCCATTCCTTCAGGCCTAATCCAGAGCAGAATGCCGCTGCGGGATGCCAGTGCACTGTATCGGTATTCCGTCGCTGCTAGCCACACAGTATTTTCACACGCAGAATCCATTTTCCACCGTGTGAACATACCCTATGGATCCAGCCAGTTCCCTACAGGCTCCTTGTATGGACTTCAAAATGATGATTTTATTTGTTACGTTCCATTCACACAGTTTTTTTGCGAGGATTTTGGTGCTGCTCCTCATAGAGGTCTATGGGTTCCGCCAGCTTTTTTTTTCCCGCTAGCGGATATTTTTTCTGACAGCAGAAAAAAAGCTTCGTTCAGGCGGATTCCACCTGCAAAAAGCGACGCAGTCAACGGGAGGTGGAAAATCCCACGTGGAATTGTCAAAAACCATGTGGAAAAACTGATAGCGTTTTTTTCAAGGTCCATACACTGTGCTGGAGGGAAAAAAACATTTCCTAATTCCTGAAGCGGATTTTTTCCTCACCAAAATCCTTGCCAAAACACTGTGTGAATGGACCCTTAAAATATTTGTGGGAAAGAGTGTAGCTTTAAAGAGTTATAAAACCTGTAATACTTTGACCTCTTTCTCTCTAGCTTGTAGATCTTTAGGCTTTGTTGCAGGTTTTTCCTTGATATTGTAACCTCTTTTAAAGTTTGTAGGCACTGTTTTCTCCCTTGGAAGCAATTCTCTCTTTGTTACAACTATCGGGCTAGAAAAAGAGGCCGCCTAGCTACATTGATGTAAAAATAAAGGTATGAAGGCTGGAATGCCAACTTTGGCCGCATTTTAAAGTGAATGTTGTTCCTTCATGAACAGAGTTTAGTCCAATGGTTGTGTGTGGTATTACGGAACATGCGGACAGAAAAGTACTTGATGTTCTACTTTCTTGTGTGGAGAACGTGCAGAAAGCACATGGACCCCATTATAGTCTATGGGGTCTGAGTGCTTTCACTGTACACCGCTTGCCAATGCGTTCGGTAGTCCGTTCGGAGGGGTCCCCATGCTGACTCCCCCAACAGATTACCAAGCGCAGATGTAAACCAGGTAGAGATGAGCGAGTAGTACTCGATCGAGTAGGTATTTGATCGAATACTACGGTATTTGAAATACTCGTACTCGATCGAGTACCACTCGCTATTCGAATGTAAAAGTTCGATACAGAACCAGCATTGATTGGCCAAATGCTATACAGTCGGCCAATCAACGCTGGTTCTTCTCCTACCTTTAGAAGTCTTCTCCGTGCAGCTTCCCTGCGGCGTCTTCCAGCTCTGAATTCACTCTGCCAGGCATCGGGCCTGAGCGGAGCCGACTGCGCATGTCCGCTTGTAGTACGGGCATGTGCAGTCGGCTCTGCCCAGGCCCGATGCCTGGCAGAGTGAATGAAGAGCCGGAAGATGCCGCGGGGATGCTGCATGGAGAAGACTTCTCGGAGGATCCAGCCCGACCCTCACTCATGGACTTGGTAAGTATAATTTGATCGAGTGTTGCCTACCCCTGAAACGAGCATTTTCCCCCCATAGACTATAATAGGGTTTGATATTCGATTTGAGTAGTCGAATATTGAGGGGCTACTCGAAACGAATATCGAACCTCGAACATTATACTGTTCGCTCATCTCTAAAACCAGGCATTAGATGGCATGGGCGGGGTCATTGACCCCACCAGATTTAGGATAATTTCCGCTGGTAGATGGGCACCTCCTCTGGTATTGCAGAGATTATCATGACCCTCATACTAAACAATGGTCTCGATGTGCGGTTATTTTTCTATATAAATCTTGCAATATATTTCAACTATACAAAGTCAAGCCTTAAGCTGAAGATGTATATACTTCCATTAAAATATTCATTCCTTACTTTTCATTGCAAATCCTCTATTTACTCATCTGACCCTCCTCTTGTTTTAATCTATGGAAAACACATTTTTTCTCACAAAAAGGCTTTTGTTTAATTGCAATCAGATCGCTCTGGGGAATTTGTATGTCTTGCGATAATCATCTTAAATGGGGAATTGGAAATACTGTGATAAGCCTTATTTTTCATCAGTCTCCGAGGGAAAGATTATGACTTGTTAGCCAATCCCTACTGTGCCTTCCAAACTTGTCTATTTATGTAAAATAAATGGATATATATTAAAAGTAGCAAATATTTAACTTTTGAGCTGTTCTGCATTGACAAGTCACAAATAGGAGAAATCTAAAACTTTTGAAGAAAGAACTGTATTGTTGCTTAATGTACATTTTGTATTGCACTCTATAATGTAAAGTGATCCCTTATTGCAAAATATTCATTCCAGAGAAATTTTAAAGTGAGACTATTACGCTGTGGGCAGCATAAAAAGTTTTTTTTTTTCTGCAGGTACCTTGCCATTCTTGTTCACTTGCTGAGTGTAAGGGTCAGTTCACACGTGAACTGCCCGTGCGGGTTTTGACACCGAGAGAGACGCGGTGAGCCGCGTCTCTCTCTCTTGTCAAAACCCGCCTGCTGCGACCATCGCGGTCGCGGCTTTCCCCTCCGCTGTCAGCTCGAATGAATGAGCCGACATAGGAGGGAGCTGCCGGGGGTGGAAGCCGCGCGGCTGAGCCCGCACGGCTTCCGCCTGAAGAAAGGGCATGTCGTTTCTTTTCTCCGCTAGCGGCAGCCCGCCGCTAGCGGAAAAGAAAGCCCGGTGGTCTATATAGACCACCATTGTAAAGGAGCGGATTTTGAAGCGAAATCCGCTGTCAAAATCCGCCCCTTTGCCTACGTGTGAACTAGCCTTAATATTACAGCTTAGCTAATATCCTGAAGATCACTTCCCATTGCTCATTTCTCTTAAAGGGGTTGTCCAAGATAAACTAAGAATTAATCCCTAAACTAAACCCCTTCCCCCCACCTAACTTCTAATTTACTTCAATTAAAAAAAAAAAAGTATAACTATCCCTATCCCTGGAGCGGTCATGTGACACTTTCTGATAATCCAGGAACATTCCGTTTCACCGCTTACGAAATGGTACATCACTATTACTCTTTCTCCCCCTTCCTCTCTTCTAGTAGTGGGGAGAATAGGTTAGCTAGGGAAACGGCATGGTGATAGGCGCTAGTAATGGGCAGGATTGCTAAGCTAGAGACAGGGAGGGTGGGAGGGGCTAGTAATGGGCAAGATTGTTCAGCTAGAGAGACAGGGAGGGTAAGAGGGGCTAGTAATGGGTGGGATCACTAGGCTGGAGAGAAAGGAAGGGTGAGAGGGGCTAGTAATGGGCGAGATCACTAGATTAGAGAGACGGAGCGTGGGAGGGTCTAGTAATGGACAGTATCAGACAGCTAGAGAGACGGGCGGTGGGTGGGAGGGGATAGTACTGGGAAGGATCGCTAGGCTAGGGAGACAGGAAGGGGGGAGTGTAATGGAGTTAGAGAGGAGAAGGAAGCTGACTGAGAAGTAACTAGTGTAGAAGCTACACTGGAAGCTGCACAGTAGGAAGCTAACAACATGTAAACAAAAGCAGAGGATGCAGCAGCAACCAGAGACACCTGGAAACACTCCAAACACTGCTAAAGATATATGGGTGTACTTATTAACCCATTACTAGCAATAACAGACCTTTCTAAAAAAAATATATATATTTTCTTCCTGAAAAAAAAACCCTTTTAAGTATTGAGTTATAGATAACCCATTTTCACACCTGGTTTAGCTGAGGGGATAGTCCCAGTACAGTCCCTGATGGCAGACAGCATGGTGACCTGTACTGCTCATGCCCAGGGCAGAATGCTGATGCTGTTTTCTGCAGCACTTTTTGGCTGAGGCTCACTATGTGGTTGCTTTGGCTGCGGCTGACTATCGATTGCTGTGCACTGTTTAGCAGTTACCAAGAAGAGTTCCATACATTATATAGGGGCTTTTCTTGGTATTGCAGCTCAGACCCATTATTTGAATGGGACTGAGCTGCATAATGGCCATGCGATCAATGGATGTGATGTCAGTCTCCTGAGAAGTGGAAGTGGAGCTCAATATTATTATTGAGCTCATAGTCTTAGACCCATTTAAATCCTCCAATTGTATGGCAGGTGTTTCAAAAACTTACAGAAGTTTGAATTTTTTTTAGAAACAAGACAAACCTCGTTACAATCACTTTGCTTGAGTGTTTACTGTTGACAAGAGGAAAGTGTTCGGCATACTCTGATATTCCTATTGGTCAGATCCTGCATACATTGCATAATAAATCACATTCTCCATTATAACATTATTGTCTTGGTCGTACTCGCAAGAAGATTATATTGTGTGAACTGTTCTTAGAAAAAAATAAATGTTCTTCAAATTGAAAAAAATCTAAAATTAAAGCAATGATGATAAGAATCTAATTCTTAGGAGCCCTTGTAAGCGCAGGAAGCATTTTCAGACTGGAATTTTTGACGTACGTTTCTCTCTCGCTCTTTCCTATTTTTTTTTTTCCTGCCAATGAATATTTTTAAACATTTCATTATGTTGATTTTAATCAGAGTGTAAAATGTTTAATATTTGATCAGACAAATTCTTGACACAGTTTCAGATCAACTGTGCTTCCGCTCTGCTCAGAATCTTTCCCCATTTAATCATAAGTAGGCTAATAGTGGGACAGATGAAGAGATATAATTTTTTAATGTCTTCTAGGCTTAGAAAAAAAAAAAAAAGAGTTTCTTATGAATTCTGACTTGAAGGTTTGTTCATTGGAATTTGGTTAAAGGGAAATAAAGTAATTTATTTTAGTTTTAATCATTTTATTGGATTTTTTTCAAATATAAGAAGTTAGATAAGGGGAGGGGGTGACGGTGGCAGATATCTGTCTTGTAGTAGAAAATTGTACAAGCCATATAAGTCTAAATAATGTTGAATAATAATTTTCCTGAAAACCCCGGTACTATTCCGTTATCGGGCCAGCAGCAGCGCAGTTCAGCAGCAGCTTTCGGGACAGCAGTTCAGCAGCGGGAATTACAATGACATCCGAGGACTGCTGGCCCGATGCTTGTGCCCAGTAACCAGTACATCGATGACCCCCCTCCCCCATCCTTCTCCTCCTGCCAGTGCTGCCCCCCAGCTCTCCTTACATCTTCCCCGTACCCTCTCCCCGCCACACGACTAGGCCTCACCTCAGCGCTAGTACCGAGACCGAAAGGAAAGACACCGGGGCTCAATCCAGGCCCTGACAAGAAACACGCCGACTATAGGAACGGTGAGCTACAGCGAGCCGGAGGGACAAACTTTCTGCAGCGTCCGGCGGCTATCTAGTAGCATTCATTGCTCAAGATTTACGGTGAGGCCTATTACAGGGAGAGGGTACGGGGCAGATGTAAGAAGAGCTGGGGGGCAGCACTGGAAGGAAGAGGAGGATGAGGGCATCGATCGATGTACTGCCTACTACACACAAGCACGGCCTCTATCATCGGGCCAGCATCGGCTTAGTCATGTGGCGGGGAGAGGGTACGGGGTAGATGTAAGGAGAGCTGGGGGGCAGCACTGGAAGGAGGAGGAGATGGAGGGGGGGTCATTGATGTACTGGCTAATGGGCACAAGCATCGGGCCAGCAGTCCTCTGATGTCATTGTAATTCCCGCTGCTGAACTGAACTGCTGTCCCGAAAGCTGGTGCTGAAATGCGCTGCTGCTGGCCCGATAACGGAATAGTACCAAAACCCCTTTAAAGGGATTCTATCATTGGATACCCTTTTTTTCCCCGATAACACGTAGGAATGGCCTTAAGAAAGGCTATTCTTCTCCTACCTTTAGATGTCTTCTCCGCACCGCAATAAGGTAGAAATCCCGGTTTTCTTCAGTATGCAAATGAGTTCTCTCGCAGCATTGAGGGCGGTACTCAGCGCTCAAACAGCACTGCGGCGTCCCCAATGCTGCGAGAAAACTCTCCAGTGACGCCTTCATCTTCATCTGGAACGGCCTCTCCCTGTGTCTTCTTCCATCCTGGGTTTCAATCTTCTAGGCTTTGGGCAGAGCTGACTGCGCATGCCCGGGCCACAAGAAAATGGACGCTTACACTGTGAGCTGGTGTAAATGGACATTTTCTTGTGGCCGCTTACACAGTAAACTGGTGTAAGCGGCCATTTTCTTGTGGCCCGGGTGTCGCTGGAGAGTTCTCTTGCAGCATTGGGGACGCCCCCAGTGCTGTTTGAGTGCTGTGGACTGCCCCCAGTGCTGTGAGAGAAATCATTTGCATACTGAAGAAAACCTGGATTTCTACTGAACGGCGGTGCTGAGAAGACTTCTGAAGGTAGGAGAAGAATAACCTTTCTTAAGGCTATTCCTATGTGTTATCAAGAAAAAAAGGGTGTCCAATGATAGGATCCATTTAAGGGTTGATTCCTGCATTCTCTGTAAATGGCACACCCTGAAGAGGACTGTTTTGAAAGTCCACTGGTGGAGATGGGGAGAGCTCAGAAGCTCTATGGACATCTTGAGAAGTGGAGCAGATTTAGAGCCATTGAGATGCCAGTCAGTTCTATGAACCAGCCGATTCTTACCCAGAAGTAAGAGAATGGCTCGACTGAATAGTTACATACGCTATATCTCACCATCTACTACAGTCGAGAGCCTCAGAGGATCAAAAATCCTGTGTGTTCTTCATCGCTGATTGGCACCTTCAGGTTATGCAGAAGGCCATTGTCTGGGCAGTGGCTTGGAGAGGGATGGCCAGGAACAGCACACTATTGCCATGGTGCAGCTGAAGTGTAGCTTGGGGGAAGCCGCCATATTGCTACCGACCCAGTGGCTGTCCATCAGCAACTTTATAAATGGGTTGTAGAAAATGACATAGGGTCCCATCTTTAGTTTTAATATGGAGCCTGATGAACCTTACTCCTATGTCATGTCATCACAATGCCTGCATTTGACATTATATATACTGAGCCAGCTGGAGTAGGCTGCCCCCTAGGCAAAGATATGCATATTAGCTCTTGCCCAGAAAGAACAGTCTAATGCCATCTATAGGTAGCTATTCTGTAGTTCAATATCCATCCCATTACGAGCCTCAAAACGTAACCTATGTGCATTAGAAAGACTGGACTAATCCTAACCTTCTATGTTCTGAATTTAGTTCCACCGGTGGTAATGAAGTAGGGGGGACACCCTTACACGTTTATGGGGCTCTATAATTACATACCTGGTAATAAGATAATATCAAAGTATTAATATTTCAGCATTGCTAATTGTGCTATAAATGCATTAAATAATTCTTAATAACCCCAGTACTTCAGGGGTATAAGTAGGAACAGATCTGCATGAAATCTGGGTGATAAAGTATAAATGTGCGCTAAGGTAGTAATGGACAGACTGTGAAAGCTTTGACAAGTTTTATCCATTCCTCTCTGTGTGTACATCTACCCTTTTGCTGTTCCCAAGCTCTGCCGATCTTCAGGAGGTGTTAGATATTCTCCGGTATAAGTTCACACTTCCAAAAGGCATGAAGAAAATACGATAAGAATAAAGCAAATTTTTTTATTAGGCAAATGTGAGTTCTCCTTCACACGGCTTAATGTGATTCTCGCCACCAGCATCCTCTACGGTAATATGATAAAACATTCTCCTGTTTCTTATTTCTCTGCTACGTCTCAAGTATCTAAATTTTCTTACAACATCCCACTGATGTTTTAACCCGGTCAATGTTTATTGACCTGTTTTACTTCTTTCTTCTGAAGGTCGTGGTATACGGATGATTGCTAAAAAAAAATTGCTGGTGTTGACAATGCAGGTGCCATGTAGTCACCTCTCCACATGTGACAAACTCGTAAACCTTAGTGAGTATGTCACTTAAGTTTATGGGTCATTGCACACCTCTGGTCTCTTGGAAAATCTATAAAATGCACTTGACTATTCATTACTATTTGTACAGGTCTTGCTGTGCTTATAACACCTCTTGCACCGAATGCAAAGTTTTATTCAACACCTTATAAATAAATTGGTGACCCCAAGGCTTGTTTCTCCAACATGGAATTATCAGTAACGGCTTGTTTAACCCGAAGGCTTTATAGGGTCTATCAGACAGTTTTATGTTTATGCCTTTCTCGACAGGAAAGAATTTTCTTATTCTGAAGCAAGGATAGACGTAAGACTTTTGACATACCATAAGGAAGACCGATATGTATGGCACGTGCATGATCATTTCTAAATGGTTGTCAAGGATTATGGAAAAATTGATGGCTTTATTTAAGAGACGCTTCACGTCTTGTTCATGGGTCGTGTCTAGAGATGAGCGAACAGTAAAATGTTCGAGGTTCGATATTCGTTTTGAGTAGCCAATCAATATTCGACTACTCGAATCGATTATCGAACCCTATTATAGCCTATGGGGGGAAAATGCTCATTTCAGGGGTAGGCAACGTTCAATCAAATTATACTTACCAAGTCCACGAGTGAGGGTCAGGCTGGATCCTCCGAGAAGTCTTCTCCTTGCAGCGTCCCCCGGCTCTTCATTCACTCTACCAGGCATCGGGCCTGGGCAGAGCCGACTGCGCATGTCCGCACTACAAGCAGACATGCGCAGTCGGCTCTGCCCAGGCCCGATGCCTGGCAGAGTGAATGAAGAGCTGGAAGATGCCACGGGGAAGCTGCACGGAGAAGACTTCTAAAGGTAGGAGAAGAACCAGCATTGATTGGCCGACTGTATAGCATTCGGCCAATCAATGCTGGTTCTGCATCGAACTTTTACATTCGAACAGCGAGTGGTACTCGATCGAGTACGAGTATTTTGAATACCGTAGTAGTCAATGGAATACCTACTCAATTGAATACTACTCGCTCATCTCTAGTCGTGTCTAGTGTTACCATTCATATTCTTGCCGGTAAACAGGGATAAGCTACAATACAAGGCACTGCCCATGGATAAGAGTGGGGCTGCGTCTCAAAAAAAGTAAAAAACAGATCTTTCTTCTAATCCTGGACAACTCTTTACTATGGAATATTGAAATATAGAAGGTTAAATGTATTACTTAAAAAAAAAAAATTCTGCTTATCATTCTTGGCATACACAGTATATGTCATGAATGGATAGACTGCTCTTAAATAAATGATAGAGTCTGGTGGTGAGTGTTCTGCTACAAAGTCATCTTAAGATGTTGTCTTCTGTTGGATCAGGAATTGGGACAACTCATGGGGTGGCCAAGGGAGGTGTCAAAAAAATAAATAAAAACTCAAAACATAGTGACCTATCCCTGGTGCTCAGTTGTCTGTCACCGGTGCCCTTTCAGTCTTGTGCCAGGGCCATGTTGCCAGAGGTCCGAAGCCTATTGAGAACAATCACTGGCCTCCACAATCACTGAAGAAGGGACTGGTGATGTCGGTTCCTTAACAGTGACAGAAAATTGGTCTAAGTGCTTACAGAAGCGTCAGTTATTGCAGCACAAGATGGTAGAGGCACCAGTGCTGGATAATGGGGCACCAGGGATAAGTTTTTTAAAATGTTGTACCTCCACCAGTCGCCCCACAGGTTACTTCAATTCCTGTACAAGGGTATGTTCATACAGGTAATTCCTCTTCATTTTCTGCCGCCAGCATTTTCACACGTTGTAGCTGCAACGGGATGCCTATGCAGTGCAGTGCGCTATCCTAATCAGTAGGGTGTCTCAAGGCAAGGACCCCACAGCTGAATCAGCTGCAGAATCCGCGTCAAGATCGAGTAGGACGGTTCTTTTTTCTTTGTCCTGTTGTGATCTCTGCCTCCCATTGAAAACAATGGGAAGCGGATTCCGGGAAGAATCTGGTCTGGATTTCATGGCGTAATCTGCCTCCAAGTCTGTGGCAAATTCCTCCATGTGAACTGACACTAAGGGTAGGCACACACCTTTTAAGAGCTATTAACCTACAATTATTTATCTGCTGCAAGAACAAAAGGAAAAGGCGTGGAAATTCAATTTACCCCATCCTTCTTTCACTCGACATCATCATGTCGGGGGAGTCCGAGGGCTCCCATATACATCAAGTAATTAGCCTTTCTTTGAGAAGATTGACTATATAGTTCTGACAATAAAATAGGCAACAGTTAATTATCCCAAGCAGTTAATGTCATATAATAGACATCTAATATCCAGTATACTCGCCGATCAATAAGACAAGTTCTGTATGTGAAAAACGGTTCAATATATACTTCAGTAACCGTAATGCGGTGCAGCAAGTGGACTGTGAATACAGACACTATATAGGGATTACAGTGTGCAGGTTTTGATTATAGAATACCATTTTATAATCTGACCTACATCTTTCTGACTGATTATCTTCTCCATTAAGGGCTTACTCCATTTGCTACTAAAGGTCTCTCCCAAGCCGCCTTCACAATAAACATACATAGATAATCGTACAAGCTTTCCTGTTTAGGCACATTTCACTTTTTTTTTTTTTTTTTTTTTTGTACTACCAAGTTATTAAAGAGGACCTACAATTATAAAGTGAATATTTTAGGTGAATATAGCAAATTTGTAAACATATATTTTTAATGAAAAATGCTTCTTTCGCCTCTTAGGGGGGGTTCACACCTGCGCCCCGTTTCCGCTTTAGCCAATCCAGTGGGTTTCCAACTTCTGCCCCAAGAAACTGGACAGGGGATGGAAACCCCTTGAATGGTTTTGCAAAGTGATCACCCATGTGCGTCTTCTGCCTGTCTGCGGTGAAACCATTTTTTTTAGCTGAACCCTAACTTGGACATGCAGGACTTTGTGCCCCCAGTTTAATGTTTCACTCCAGCTACCATAACAGTTTAATGTCCACCTCCAGATGCCCCCACTATTTGTCCCTCTATAGCTATTCCCACAGTATAATGCCCCCTTCCAGCTGCACTCACAGTTTAATGCCCCTCTCCAGAAGCCTCACAGTATAGAGTCCCCCTTCAGTTGACCCCACAGTTTTTAATATCCCCCTCTAGCTGACCACAAGGTTTAATGTTCTCCCTCTCGCAGTTCCCATAGTTTATTGCCCCCCGTCCAGTTGTCCCCACAATATACAATATACAAAACAAACAGTAAATATAGTAAACCCCAATACTCACCTCTCCTTGTTGCCCTGCTGTTCTTCTCATTTGACTCTGAGACTTCAGAGACTGCAGGTGCGATGTAAGTGATGTCACTACATTGCGCCTACAGTTCCCAGAGCAGAGACAGGAGCAGAGATGGCTCCCTGCTTCACCATTCATGCATTCAACTATTCATTCATGCTACTAACTAGAGATGAGCGAACAGTAAAATGTTCGAGGTTCGATATTCGTTTCAAGTAGCCCCTCAATATTTGACTACTCAAATCGAATATCAAACCCTATTATAGTCTATGGGGGGGAAAATGCTCGTTTCAGGGGTAGGCAACATTCGATCAAATTATACTTACCAAGTCCACGAGTGAGGGTCGGGCTGGATCCTCCGAGAAGTCTTCTCCTTGCAGCGTCCCTGCGGCGTCTTCCAGCTCTGAATTCACTCTGCCAGGCATTGGGCCTGGGCAGAGCCGACTGCGCATGCCCGCACTACAAGCGGACATGTGCAGTCGGCTCTGCCCATGCCCGATGCCTGGCAGAGTGAATGAAGAGCCGGAAGACGCCGCGGGGAAGCTGCACGGAGAAGACTTCTAAAGGTAGGAGAAGAACCAGCATTGATTGGCCGACTGTATAGCATTCGGCCAATCAATGCCGGTTTTGCATCGAATTTTTCCATTCGAATAGCGAGTGGTACTCGATCGAGTACGAATATTTGGAATACCGTAGTATTTGATCGAATACCTACTCGATTGAGTACTACTCGCTCATCTCTACTACTAACCATTCCTCTCTGGATGCAGAGGAGTTGAAACCAGGACATACCTCCAGCCTACCGGGACAGCGGGACAGGACTCATAATCCAGGACTGTCCCGCTGAATTTGTGATGGTTGGGAGGTATGACTTTATATACTACTGAAAAATGTTTAATTTTGAGAGAAACAAGTCTCAAAAGAGGTTAATAGAAATTCCACACTACAGTATCATACACCATGAGCCAATTTGGCATATTTTTAGGCTGCCTGGTGTAAGGTTACACTGTCTAAATATGAGACAAGATTAGTGAATGTCCCACATTATACAGTATAATGGCACTAAACACCAGTATAGACAAAATGACCATTATAGATGGTACAAATGAGATGAAACTAGAAGCCAGATTTAGTAGAAGATATAAATACATAGCTATTTGGGCTGAGCATTGAACATCTGTTAGTGTGAGATTTCATCTGTTGTCGCTTAGTTCATTTCCTAATTGCTGCAGAGTCTTAATGCAAATGTCTGTTTTTATAGGATGTTTCCAAAATCCAGTCCTTTAATGTCATAAATGGAAGATTTCCTTCATTATAAGTTAGTCACAGTTATTTACATGATGTCTTTAGTAATGTACTGGAAGAGAAGTCACAAAACATGACCTGATGATGCTACTGTGTAGACTGAATAATGAGACGTGAGTAGAGATGAGCGAACACTAAAATGTCCGAGGTTCGAAATCCGATTCAAACAGCCGCACACTGTTCGAATGGATTTCGAACCCCATTATAGTCTATGGGGGGAAATGCTCATTTCAGGGGTAGGCAACATTCGATAAAATTATACTTACCAAGTCCACGAGTGACGGTCGGGCTGGATTCTCCTTGAAGTCTTCTCCCGGCACAGTGCCTGCGCATGCGCAGTCGGCTCTGCCTAGGCCGGATGCCTAGACAGAGTGAATTCCAGCCGGAAGATGCCGCGGGGACGCTGCACGGAGAAGACTTCTAAAGGTAAGAGAAGAACCAGCGTTGATTGGCAGAATGTATAGCATTCTGCCAATCAACGCTGGTTCTGCATCGAACCTTAAACTTTGAACAGCTAGTAGTGTTCGATCGAGTACGAGTATTTTGAATACCGTAGTATTCAATCGAACACCTACTCGATCGAACACTACTCGTTCATCTCTAGACGTGTGCGCTGTAGCAGTCACATATGTGAACATGCCGGATACAGACACTAGCATGAAAACTACTCTACCCTCAACCCCTTGAAAGAGGACCTTTCACCACCTCTACAAAGTCCTGCTCTTCCAGCACAGTTGGAATTATTGCTCTAGCCCTCACCATTCCTGAACAATAAGTGGTATTAGTTTGATTGCCATGTATGCTATTTAGGCTCTGTGCTGTCAGGTCACTGTCAGGCAGGAGCAGACAAAGAGTATGATTCTGATCTCTTATTGGAGCTCTGAATAATGCCCCTGCCTGACGCTGCCCACCAAAGCACCAAAACTTCCTGAACTGATAGCTCAGGATTGGTAGGGGCTAGAGAAAAATTCCAACTGTGCTGGATCAATAGAGCAGGTTCTGTATTGTAACATTTGTCTGAAAGCACTAAAAATTTTGTACAAGCATCCAGTGGTTGTTCTATTCCTACGGCAAATATTTTTGCATTGCTCATAATATTACTAACAGTAATCCTAATTGGATTGTTATTATCTTCGTTACAATGTATTCATGATATAGTTGATGATGATATTTTTTTAGTGTAATCTTGAATGGATGAAATTCTCAATAATAATATTTCTTACCATTTGGTGTGTGATTGTGCTGAGTACACAGCCTACAGTCAATAATCCTCATCCATAGCGCTTCGGCTACATAATACATGAAATCATTAACAATCCACTTAGCCGGTAGAGTCTAGTGTGTCTGAGAATGTTATCAATACAAACTGGGTTACAGTATATCTATTGTTTCTATGGTGATGGGCGCTCTGCGGTCCCTGTTAATTTTAAACTTGGATTCCTGTCCTTAAACTGCTGTTTATAAAAGAAGATTTTGGAACATGTTGTTTTGGCAGATAACCTTGTTTCACTTTTTTTTTATGCAGTTCTACTTTGGATAAAGTTTCTCGTGAGGATCACTTGTATATTCTTCTGCAGACTTTGCTTTGGAATTTTGCAAACTTGTTACAATATCTTTGGAATTTTTTTGCAACTTGTAACCTAGCCTTTGGAATCTCTAACTTAAATTCCTGGAGCACAGTACCAAGAGGGGGCGATAATCGTATAAAAGTTAGGTTCACAATTGTTGCCTGATGTTAACCTCTCCAGCCATTGAAGGAAGAATAAAAATTTACGTGTGTAAAACGGCATCTGCTTGTTTGTAATGCAAACCGTTTGGGGGTGCAGGGGACAAAATTGTCCAATCGCATTTACGAAAAATTGAACAATTATAGTTGTCCATGGTGTCTACATCATCAGTCTGTGTTCCAGCAGGAATATCTGCCCGTGTACAAGGACTTGGTCTTTGTTCACATCTTGTAGCCAAACTATTACTAGGGAGTATTACTCTACATACTGACTGTAATATACAATATACGTCTGTATAGGCATACGGTGGTATGTCAGATTTTGCTTATGCTAAATGTAGGGTTAAAACTAGATGTGATTATATCCTAAGGGTAGGCAATCAATATTAAAAAGGCAGATAGCCCCTTTAATATTACCCCCCAATGTCATAGCTTAATACCCCCACAGGATATTTGCCTCCCATCACTGCTTCCATAAGGCATAATGGCCCCCATCACTGCCCCTCGTTGGGGTAGTTAATAGTGTTGAGCGAGTAGTTTTAGATCGAATACCTCGCCGGCATAGGAATGCGTGTATTCGGCTGAACACCAAAGGGTTAAATGCTTCGACTATTCGATGTGTTTAACCCCTTGGTGTTTGGCTGATTACACTCATTCCTATGCCGGCAAGGTATTCGATCGAATACTACTCGCTCAACACTAGTAGTTAACTTGGTAGAAGCAGTGGCGCAGACCCAAACAGTCAAGACAGGGACACAAAATGTGCAGCAAACTGGTTGATTTAGGAAAAAAAACTGGAAACTAAATGAACTTTGACTTCAGGAACAAAATGAGCAAAACAAAATACAGCCTTAACTTCAGGAAAAACAAAATAAAAACCTGCTCGTCTGAGCAACTAACTAAACAAAACTGATAACCTAACTATACATGTTGCTTACTATCAGCCACACAAACAAAACTAGCGAAATTGTCTCATTGGACTCAGGGTTACAGGACAGAACCATACACCTCCTTTCACCTCATGAGACTGCAATGTAGTGCAAGAGCTGCAGCCTTTTTTCTGGCCCAGTAATGAGCCAAGGATCTAAACCTGGACTGAGGCCTACTCCAGATCCACCCTGGACCACACACATGTCAGAAACCTGGGGCTGATATATCTGGACTCCAGCACTCTGCCTCTCACCTTCTCACACCCTATACGGTGATGGCCTCAATTAATGTTCCTCTACAGTGTAATGACCCACATCACTGCCCCATGTGATAAAATGGCCCCCATCACTTACCTCACTTCTATCTTGTCCCACTCTTTCTCTTCTGGGCATACTGCTGTGATATGTCATGTGCCTGATGTAGGAAGGAGTAGGAGCTGCCGAAGATCTGTACTCATGCTCCCCACAGCCTGTATATGGCATTTAGTCTACAACTTGGAAAGTGATAGGGCAGGAAGCTTTTTAGCTTCCTGCTCTACCAGTTTCAGTACCCAGTTGGCCATTTCTCTCTTGCCTGACTTACTATACGTACATGTCTCCTGGTTGCATTTCTGTGGGGTGATATCAGCCCACCTTCACACCCCACCTGAAGTCATCTGTGTATGCTCACAATATTTTTTCACTTTAGTAAAGCCCTATTAGCATGATTTTGGAGGTAAAACTACCCTCTTACTATTAATTTATGCCAGCGCGGACCTCTGATCCATTTCTATTTGTTCTTATCTCATTTGTTCAGAAATTAATAAAGCCATTATCATATCAGGGAAAGTATATTTGTTCAGTATTAATCTGCAATAAAGAACAAGGTTTAGTCATTCACTTCATAAGTTCTCATTTATTCAAGTCATGCCATGTATTTAGAGGAAGGAAATGAGGCCATTTGCATTGCTTTCTTCTATGAATCTATTATCCTGGAATTTTATTTTTCTCACTTTGTAATTGCAAAGTATAATGTCTGATGGCAGGAGATCATGAATACAGTGTCAGGTCAGCTATGGCTGAGATGTTAGGATTTACTTTTGCACACTTCACATAGCAATGATTTTTAGAGCGTGGTCCTAGTGCCTGCTGAATTGACAAAGTGGTCATTGGTAATTTTAATTATTAAATGGGACCTGCCATGTTGTCTATGAATTCTGTTCTACCAGCATCCTATTATAGAGTAGGAGGACCTGATCAAATTGATACCTTGTTTAGAGGTGAAAAAAAAAATCGGAGTTATTTATGGTAATAGGTATGTGTGCGTGTGTGTGTATGTGTATATGTATATATATATATATATATATATATATATATATATATATATATATATACAGTAACCTTACAGAGCCTAAGTGCTTTTACCAGTAGCTTGGGGCTGTGGAGTCAGTTAAAGGGGTTTTCTGGGCAAAATTAACTTTTCTAAAAATAGGTTAATAAGGGTAACCAAATACCTTTACCAGTGTTTTTAGTGAGTTTAAGGTTCTCTGTGAGCTCCTGGCATCTTCTGCATTTGTTTACATGGGTAGCTTCTTGTTATGGTTTCCTGTAACTACCATGATGCCTTGGGCCAGTCAGAGCTGACTCATACCACTTTGTTCTCTCACTTACACTCCCTCCCTGTTTCCCTAGCTAGCCCACCTACTACTAGCCCTTCCTAACTAACTCAACACCCACCCTCCCGACCCCATCCAGCCCCCCTCTAGCCCAGGGTCTGTCCTGAAATACTGAGAGTCTGGTGAGACCGTACTGTGCTATTTTGTTGGTTTGTGTGGTTGGTAGTAAACCGTATGTATTGATAGCTTCTTATTGTTTAGTTAGTGCTCGGACGAGCAGGATTTTGTTTGACTTTTTTGCCTGAAGTTAAGGCTGTGTTTTCTTTTGCTTATTTTGTACATTTATTTTGCTGTTTTTTTTCTAAATAAACCTGTTTGCACCAGATTTTGCGCCCCTGTCTCTGTGTGACTGGGTCCACACTACTGCTGATATCGAGCTACTCTCCCCAAAGTAGTAACACATATGTGACAAAATATCAAAAACAAAAAAACAAAGATAAGGAAGGACTCCTCTGTAATATAATAGATCATTCTTAACTTAACTAAAAATCATCTTTACAGTCTGGTTTAGGCTGAGCAGACAAGTATAGATCGATATGACACCATTGAATATACAATATACCGTTGTCTAGAGCGCCTTCTACAAAAGAGGATATCCAAACCTCAGATATACACGTGAACATGAAAAAGGAATACTCTTATTTTTCCTTTCACAGCTTAGAAACAAAGTGACATGCATTTAACTAAGAACTGCAAGATAATTGTCAAAGATTGTTAAATGTGCAGCTTTTATACAACTCCGAAAAAAAAATCCTGATCACGAAAGAGCTTTTTGCACACCCGCAAGAGAACTTCAATTACCAGGGTTTTTCTTACGCCTGGCAATCTAGTCCTCATTTACATGTTTTCCAAAAGTTGTAAAGTAATAGATTGTAATAGCGGAGGTAGATGGTACAACCACAGCACAGTTGTCACGGATCATTATTAGATATAAGTGAAGATGGGTTTAGCTTCGCATTTGCATTTTCATTATTAACCCATCTTGATTATATTCCCTTCTGTAGACATACTTTGTAACTACAGAATAGAAATATTCTGACTTGAACACTAGTACTCGGCTCGAGATCCACAGGGAACTATAGGTAAATTATTTCAAGCGCACCTGAAAGCTTTGCCATCTGTGCTATAGTATCACTCTCTAGCAGTATTGATGATGAAAGTTTGCCATTAGGAATACAATGCTTTTCACCCTAGCCATTATGAAAATGATGTTTTGGCTTATAATACAGTATGTGATTTGGTCAGTCTATTTAGACTGTGCGTGGGTAGAATGATAATAATATTTAGTTATTTTTGGGACTGCATTGGGATGGGGAGTTGTCATTGTAAAGTGGTTCTCCTGCCCTTGGGATAGGTCATCTAGGTGGGAATCAACATCCTCCATGCCAACCTATCAGCTATATGGTGCACAGTCTGGTAGCAGCTATACTTTGTACAAAGGTCAGGCCACTATATGGTGCCTCAGCTCTCTTTACATAGATGGAAGTTGAGCTGCAATAGCATGGCATGGCCACTATAGTGTTGTGGCTGCTGGTATCTCCCACTTGTCACTGATGTTGGTGCTCTGCCCGCTCTGTGTAAGTTACTTCCTTTCACCTCCTTCCTCCTCCTGTGCTGTCCTTGCTCCAAAACCCACCTACTAAAGTGTTTCCATCCAACCACAGAGCACCAATAAATATAGAAGGCATCCTGTGCCTAAGCAAAGGTTCCCAGTTTGCTACCGTGCACCTAACCCTGTTTTGTATTCCTAACCTTGTTCCCTGTCTATCTAGCTATATCACCTATCTAATTAACCATGGCTGACTTGACCTGTTGCTGACTGATATATTTCTCCTGCCAATTTTCACCTGCTGCCTGTGTACCAACCTTGAACGAAATACACCTGCCCTGACCTTCAGCCCATATCTGACGGTTGTCTTATCTGATCCATTGTGTTTCATGCTAGAGTGGTCAACTACACAACAAAGTCCAGATCCCCAAACAATTGTTAAAGAGAAATCCAGTGAGGCTCTTTATAAACCCCCAGGAGTGGCCCAAAGCCAAACATGTTATGGAACACAGCAGGTCCACACCCATTGAGTAATACAAGTGTACAGAGCTTTCTGCTTCTGGTTATGCGATTTCACCTGATTTTCAAGGGTGAGAAGTATCAGACCCTCAGCAATCTGACGTTGATAACCTGTCCTCAGGATAGGTTATCAATATAGGCTGTCAATAATCTTAACAATTTCCTTTAGGCTAAGGCCCCACGTTGCATAAACACACCTTTTTTTTCTTTTTTTTTGCAGAATTTGTTGCAGTTTTTTGAGCCAAAATCAGGAGGGGATTGAGCAGAAGGGAGAAGTATAAGAACTTCCTATATATTTCCCATTACTTTTGTAGCCATTCTTGGCTATGGCTCAAAAAACCCGAGCAAAATCTGCAACAACAAAAAAGCTGCCTTTCCACAACGTGGGGCCTTAAAGTGTTTCATGTTTCTAAAGGTTTCACATTAATCCTTATCTTAGCCTATCTTGACCTATTTGTCTATGGGATCCTCATGATGATTTATTTTGTAACAAGTAACCAAACTGAAATTTTTGGTTATTTGGAAAAAAAAAAAACTCTCAAAAGACGCAAAATGTTTTTGGAAGATCAAGCCACTATTGTCTAAATCTCTGAAGAAATATCTGAGCTGTACTCTCAGCTATAAATCGGACTTATCTCTTATCCCTGAAAGTTGGACTCATTGATCACTGAACTGAGCTTCCTTAAGTCCCATTGTGGATTCGAGCGATCCATGGGCTTCTGTGGGACTAATGGACTAATTCTTATGATGGCTAGGTCCGTAGGAATCTGACCCCAGAGATAACTTGCCCCCTTCCCCTCCTTATATAATATATAGGCATTCGGTAAGTGGGGCTGCGGTCCCGCAAACATTATCATTATACTTGGGGATGGGGGGTCTTTTCAGATAGTCAAACGTTTGTCACAGGGCCCCGCCATTCCTAGTTACGCCACTGTTATCATTCCTTAGTTGGGATCACCATTGGCAGCATAGACAGTATTGATCAGATGTAGTGCCGATATTGTGTAATAATGTTTACACATAAACATGATAGCTAGCCAAGGATATATTCAGTAGTAGAAAAGAAAATATAATATGATGTTATAAGCGAATAAAGTATGATTTGTTGGTAATGTTTAGCAATCATAATTAAAGCATTGAAAATATTTTCTTTGGGCAGAGTAATTGTGCATATACTGAACCGCCTGCTGTGCACCCTTAGGACTCATTAATATTCGTTTTGTGCTCATAAATATCTTGGCACATTAATTTTTTCCTGTTCTTTGGATGCATGACAGCCAGGTGAAATGATGTGAAATTACAACCCTGATTTATATGGCATTGCGACTCTTTTACAAGTTTACAGAATGGCAGGGTGCATGCGGTATTGTATAAGTCCTTATAACACACTATATATGACCTACTTATACGTACTGAACTGTACGGTGCAAATTCAAAACCAGAACTGGAGTGTTGCGGGAGGACAGATGAGTTTTCACCATTTGTGGACCTGAGGGTAGTCAGACGTTAGGTCCTGGTCTGGTGCTCAACCTATTCTAGATGGGCAGCTCTAAACTGGTGGTTAAATATATATTATCAGTGGTATAACTTAAGAGAAAGCGGAGGGTGCGATCTCAATAGGGTGCCCATAAGGTATCGCTTCCCAGTACGTGAGGACCAGTAGTCTAAACAAAACATTCATGCCATTACAGTTGGGTTCTTAGAAAAATTTTGCATCGTGACCCAGGGACTTCACATTCCACTTGTGTATGTAAAGTAAAGAAAGCCCCTGCACACTCTTTGCCTTTTCAGAAATGGGGAGCATGTTCACCCCACTTAAAGAGTAGACCTACAACTGGCTGCACACAAACTGTTCCAGTTTAATCCTCCTCTGCACAAAATCTAGCAAAGCTGCCACCAACAACATGGCAGCCTGCAACTTCATCCAGTCTAGGTGTGAAAATCATGCGGCTGCAAAACTGCTTATCAAGAGTGAATTGGCATGTCAATCACAAGCTATGCACCAAACACAGATGCCAGATCCTGGCTCCATTCTCAATAGGATTTAGGTCAGGGCTCATCGAAGGCCACTTCAGAATAGTCCAATGTTTTCCTCTTAGCCATTCTTGGGTGTTTTTAGCTGTGTGTTTTGGGTCATTATCCTATTTCTCTTTAGAATGCCTTGATAGTCTTGAGATTTCATTGTACCCTGCACAGATTCAAGACACCCTGTTCTAGATGCATCAAAGCAGCCCCAGAACATAACAGAGCCTCCTCCATGTTTCACAGTAGGGACAGTGTTCTTTTCAAGTTAGACTTCATTTTTCCATCTGTGACCATAGAGATGATGTGCCTTGCCAAAAAGTTTGTCTCATCTGTCCATAGGGCATTGTCCCAGAAGCTTTGTGGCTTGTCAACAATTTTTATCTATTACTAGCTTTTACCCGCGACTTTGTCTGCGGTGATTTGAAAATTGGGCGGACACAGACGTGTGAAACTGTAAAAGTGCTTTAAAAAGTTTGGTGGGATAGCAAATGTGATGTGTTATATTGTGTATGTAGTGATACAGACAATGTGATGTGTTGTATTGTGTATGTAGTGATACAGACAATGTGATGCGTTGTATTGTGTATGTAGTGATACAGACAATGTGATGTGTTGTATTGTGTATGTAGTGATACAGACAATGTGATGCGTTGTATTGTGTATGTAGTGATACAGACAATGTGATGCGTTGTATTGTGTATGTAGTGATACAGACAATGTGATGTGTTGTATTGTGTATGTAGTGATATAGACAATGTGATGTGTTATATAGTGGAAAGCTATATGTAAATGTGAGTGAGTAGAGTGAGGGCTACTCCTGAGGTGACAGTAAGGAGTGTGCAGGCAGGTTGAGGCAGGAAATGCCAGGCAGTGTGTGTGAGTCTATAGCTGGGGCTAGGAGTCCTGCTTTTGTGAGTCTCCTGCTAGGAAGCCATGTTGTTTAGTTGCACCAAAAGTAGCCTATGACTCAATCCTAAGGGAAAACTATGTTTGTGGAAAATTGCACGCAAATCCATCCAGGCGTTGTAGCGTGATTGAGGAACAAACATCCAAACTCACAAACATCCAAACATCCAAACACACAAACTTTCACACTTATAATATTAGTAGGATTACTTTTGTAGATTCAAGTTATTTTTGTGACCATTGTGGATTTTTCTTTCATTAAACAAGGGGTATCAACAATTTTGTTTACGTGTGTAGCTCTGTAAATGGAGCCGATAGAAAGTACTATTTGTCCCTTAGGAAACGAGCCCCTATATAGCTCGGTGAACCGAAAAATATAAAAGTAGTGACTTCTAGAAAGTGAAAAATCTAATATGTGCTGCAAGAGGAAGGGGTTAATAGTAATAAGATGGTGGTTGTTGTTATATTCCATGATCCTGGCGTGTTTTCGCCTCTTGACATCAGCGTAGTAATTCTCCGTATCAGTAAGATTACAGCTCGTATTAAACTGCTTGTTATACATGAATCATTTTTACGACATTTTCGCTCGCTGGATAATTTTTGCTGGTAGCACACTGTCCATTTCGGTTTATAAAACCACATATTTTGATTGAAGATCCAATGATGAAACCTCCTAAATGGCTGTTAATAGCCGCTAGACTGAAAATGATGGCTTCTGTCATTGTGTATTATGAGGACTATGAATTTTACTTTACAAGTGAAGCTATTGTCTGATAAACACACTTCCGAATAAAATCAAATTTGCTTGACTCTTATCACCATAATGGCTCTAATACTTGCTAGTACAATAAGCGGGCCTGAATTTCCACTTAATCTCTTGAAAGCATTTTATATGCCTTTAACCTCTGTACTTAAACATTGCAGTCAATATCCTTCAAGACATTGCATTATCTCCAGACTTTTCCGGATTCTACAAGAGCTGCTTAGTACTTTCATATTTTAAGAATTTGATAAGGACGATCTATTATATGTTGTTTTACTCATGGTAATGCAAAGTTATCTTCTGTGGTGTTGTACGGTATCATAAAAATATAGAATGTAGGGTTTTTTAAGTACATTAGCAAATTCACGCCAAAGTGAACAACTCTGGAGACGCCGGTGCAAAAGTGAATGTTGCCGTAGTCGCAATCATTAGAATCAGTTTTTGCAAATCCTGACGTTACCCTCCCTTGTCCATCTTAGATCAGTTAGGATCTCTAGTATCGTTTAATATCTAATATAATATGTGCAAAGTCAGAATAATACAGTATAGTATGTATATGTCATTCCCAGTGGCTCAGAAATGTACACACATATGGTTAGTATTTGGCAACATTGTCTTTAAATTGTCTACCTTGAGGTCAATGTTTTTGGTTCGGCATTCACAAGCTTCTCACAATAAGTTGCTGGAATTCTGTCCCATGCCCTCATACCATCCTCATGGAGTCGGTTTCTAACTGTTTGTGCAGACACATGCACATTTGTGGCGTGCTGGAGGTCATTTTGCAGGGCTCTGGCAGTGCTCCTCCTGTTCCTCCTTGCACAAAGGCAGAGGAAGCGGTCCTGCTGCTGGGTTGTTTTCTACGGCCCCCTCCACCTCGCCTGTCTCCTGGTAGCGCCTCCAGCGTGTCACGTTGCACCACAGACTATCCAGGAGTTGGCAGATGCTTTAGTCCAGGACTGGGAGGAGATCCCTCAGGAGACCATCCACAACCTCATCAGGAGCATGCCCAGGAGTTGTAGGGAGGTCATACAGGCACGTGGAGGCCACACACAATACTGAACATCATTTTGACATGTTTTAAGGACATTACATCAAAGTTGAATCAGCCTGTAGTGTGTTTTTCCACTTTAATTTTGGGGGTGACTCCAAATCCAGGCCTCCATTGGTTAATACATTTGACTTCCATTGATGATTTTAGTGTGATTTTGTTGTCATCACATTCAACTTTGTACAGAACAAAGTATTCAATGACAATATTTAATTCATTCATTCAGATCTAGGATGTGTTAGCTGAGTGTTCCCTTTATTTTTTTGAGCAGTGTATATTGTATATTATAATAAATCTCTATGTACATTACAGTATACAAGGAAAAAACAGAGTCAGCTTTCAGATATGACGACACAATCTGATTTTATGGAATAGAACTTGATACTTTTATTACTCAGGAAGAACAAAAGTTAAGAAGAGTTTCCAGTGCTTCGGTAAAGTTGCAACAATTGAGTTATTTTAAGAAATCTAGGAAATGTTGTCCAAGCAGAAGTGACGTGCACACCAAGTTGTTACTAGGTACACTGCCACACTAATGGAATTGCTTTATATTGTGTGTCTGAAATGGCCAGTAATTCAAGTCTGGTACTTACATAGCCTGCAGAAATAAAGTGCTTAAGCGGCATGCTTAATGCCAATTGACATCACACCTATTACCCTGCTGCTCCTTGCTTTCTGCAGCGACAAAGCTCTTAGCCGCTCTGCTTTCAGAGTATGAGACAAGGCAGTTTAGAATTGATAGAAATCTCAGACATTGAACCGTCTACATCGAGTACGATATGGAACTATTAGACTGCTGCAGAAATGTCAGCCTTAAAGGAGTACCCCTTCAATATCTGATTATACCAATATATTTAGTATAAGGCTCCATACCTGTCCAGTTTCTACAATCTTCATTCCATTCCATCCTTAACATAGTGGACACCAGTAGTGCTTGGAGGACCCCGCACCATTGCCCATCAATTTTCTATCGTGTTGTCCATTATTTTACCATAGTGCAGCGGCAGCAGTAGTCCTATTTGTTCCATTGTTTAGGGAATCTGTGATGTGACACATTATTAAAATTGCAGGCTACAATGTTTTTGTGTGGGTTTACTTATGAGAACTCGTCCTTCCATGTTCAGTATAGGTAAAGTATAGTGAAATTGTTTGTCTCCATATAGCCACCCATCAATATCCACCTACTAATATTCAAGGCATGGATATTGATTTGGACCCTTAACTGGGTAACAAAGCCTTAGCAGATCTTACTTATCATGGGGAGGAGGGAGAGAACTCATTATGGGAGTTGGAGTAAAGAAACTGATAATTCCGCATAGGTCATGTTTTACATGTAGTCCATCATGACACAGAGCACAACATGCTGATGGATATATGGATTTGTATGAATCTATTAAGTATAACTTTATCCATTTAAATCCCTGATCTTTCTATGTTTAGGAGTCCAGTGGGTGGTCCAGATTGATACATAGAACACTGTTGATTACTAAGTAGAACCGCCCACTGGACTCCTAAACATAGAAAGATCAGGGATTTGTATGTATCAATGAAAATTCTAATTTATCCAGAAAACTATGTATCAAGTATGGTATCAACCTGCTCAGCACTTCCTGCCCTACAAACGATAACCCAAAATCAGAAACCATGTTCAAAGTGACAGATTTACTTTTAAGTATCAAGAACCTTTTACAACCAGCAATTCCACAGTTAACAGTAAAATGTTCTGAAAATACTGTATAGTAAAGGGAAAGTTAAGCATGGTGAAGAAAGCATTCATTGGTGACTTATCGCTGTATGATCTTTTACGTTTTACGTATTTTATCTTTTACATTTTTACGTAGTTCCTAGTTTTTCACCCTTTTAGCGGTTTGTATAGTGCTGCGCTATTTTCGAGTTATTATACAATTTG
The DNA here is from genome assembly GCF_031893055.1 of Leptodactylus fuscus. Lineage (NCBI taxonomy): Eukaryota > Metazoa > Chordata > Amphibia > Anura > Leptodactylidae > Leptodactylus > Leptodactylus fuscus. The sequence continues at coordinate 66,543,454 of NC_134275.1, forward strand.
GCAAAGTTTACATACGGTAATTGATGAAAACATAAGCCAAATCTTCTTGTTTGGAATGACGATGATCTTCTTTTTCATCAGCTTCACAAACTTCTGAGAGTTACGGTAAGTTCTAACTAAAATTGAAGGATCTATTAGCATCTTACCAGACTGGTGGTTCCAAGTTTCCGCTTTCCAAGCTTGACATGAACTTTGTTCGGGCATGTGTATGGCGGAGGTATAGTAGCATCATATCAGTGCTAGAGAAAACACTGATTCTTAGGCTAAGGCCCCATTTAGGGGGCTGCAACAAAAAACAATGTGGGAAAAAAGCGGCAACAACACATCACCATTTTTCCCACAGCACTTTTCACAGAGTTCTCCAGTGGGGACTTTCTGCTTCCATTATTCCTGTAGGGAAACCGCTGGTGTTTCCGTAGGTATAATTGACATGTCCTCTTTACGTATTTTTCCTCAAGTTGTGGATGAGGTTTGATAGAATCCCATCGTCCTTGCAGGGACTGTACAACACTGTTTTTTTTACACCATGTAGGGCTCCGGCATTAAAGGTGTGTTTACATCCCATAGTATAGACACTAGGATATCACTTTAGATCGGTGAGTATACAATCTGGGGCTCCATCAATCCTGACAATAAAGGGAACAGAGCTTTGGTATACCATGGTGCCCCATTCACTATATGTCCTCTACATAGAGGTTCTCTGGCCACTAATTGTTCATGGAACAGCATCACACACCACTATAGATGGGTTATCTACACAGTCGCTCTGTCAGAAGTGCTTCTGTTTTACAACTGGTGGTTATGTCTGTGCAAGATGGTACATACAATATGGACACCACTTGCCTATGCTATACGACATGGAGGTAGGAGACCTTGGAGATCAGACTGGTCTCATCCTCACCAACTGCTGGTTAGAACTTAGTGAGGCTTCCCTTGTACATGGGCGTTACAATGTTGCCAAATAAAGGAGGAGGCAGTGACCCATTGCTCTTGGCGCTCTTCCATGGCACATGGGATGGGATTTGAGTAGGTTCAAACAAGTACTGGGCCCTCCATTTCCAGTATGTTGCGAAACAGAAATTGAAGGAGATTTTTATTATTTGCCGTAGCCCATCTACTGTATATCCTTTGATCATCTAGTGTTTTTTTTTTGTTTTTTTTTTTTTAACTTGAGGATTGTTATTGTAGCTATCATCATCTTACAGGTCACCGGAACTGCTTCTCAGGCACTTGCATCACTTTTCTGAGTTATGGACAGATTATCTTAATCATCCATTATGGTTTTCCAATTTCTCCATAAAAATAGTTGGTTGGTTTTTCAGTAAAAGTAAATTTCTGGTTGACAACCTGTTAATGATACTAGTAGTACGGAACACTATGTTTAAGTAATTATGTTGTTAATGAAAGATTCCCAATTACAACTGGAATGCTTGTTAGATTTCCGTTCACATTCTGTAAGTTTTCTTTGATTTTTTTCTTCGGTTTGGATTTCTGCAGGTTAAACTGTTCTTTTCTTCAGCATCCTAAAGAATGGTGAAAGCGGTTGCTGTTAAGAGACCAATCAGATCCTATTTCTGCTCTGGAAATATAGCTTGGTGTAAAATGTTAAGTGCTGCAAAAGCCTTTGGATAGCTGGTTGATGGCGCGTAGTGGTTGGCAAGAAACAGCATGGAATCACTTTAGTAGGTGGTTGCTAAAATGGGATACACAAGGGCGATTGCTATGGTGATATAGAAGGTTTTTAACCGCCTGGGTTTTGTTTGTGTCTCAACATTCTGTATCTACAATATTAATGAACTTTTAGTTATACTGGTGATAATAAGGGCAATGCAGTCTCCTCCACGGTCCATACAAAACTGTAGTATATGTCAATTAGAACAAGGCGACATGCACATGACCGCCAGTGAGCATGGGCCACTAGGTGGACCTGACCTGAGATTTGCCCGAGGCTCATAGGATAATCTTTTAATAGTCCCACCATGGGGAAATTCAGTGTGTTACAGAAGCATGGATAAGACAGTAATATATTATAAGAAAGAACACATACAAGCTCATAGCAGATAGAAAAGATACAAGGAGTCATAGCAACTACAAAGAAAAGAAAAACTTCAGGATAATTTAGTTCTCTGTGCGGAGTGATCTTCGCTTAGCCTGATGTAGGTTATGTATAGAAAAAAGTGAAAAAATTCCAGCTCCACTCCTTATGTCCCTTTTTAGTAAAACATAGCGTTTATTCGTACATTTGTTTAAAAAAATCCAGTATATGTTACAAGCATAATTGCTCTCAAATCAATTTCATGTTCCAAAAGTAAGGCCAGCTGACGCGTTTCAAGTACAGGCACGTCCCCTTAGTCGTAGCATGCTACGACTAAGGGGACGTGCCTGTCCTTGAAACGCGTCAGCTGGCCTTACTTTTGGAACATGAAATTGATTTGAGAGCAATTATGCTTGTAACATATACTGGATTTTTTTAAACAAATGTACGAATAAACGCTATGTTTTACTAAAAAGGGACATAAGGAGTGGAGCTGGAATTTTTTCACTTTTTTCTATGGACACTCCCCACAGCCGATGGGTTATTTTCTCGTGCAACCTCCGTCCTGGAACACCTGGTCACACAACCACCTTGTTTGATCATTTGAAGCAGTGCAAGTAAGTGGGCTGTATTTGTTCCTTCCCCAACACTTCCCATTTATATTTGTAGGTTATGTAGCCTGAACACGGTTGGGAGGAAAGACCTCCAATAGCGCTCCTTCTCACACTTTGGGTGAAGCAGACGGTCACTGACAGTACTGCCCAGTGCTGTCACGGTCTCATGCATGGTATGGGAGCTATTCTCACCATGAACAGTATCCATCTGTCACCCACTACCTGTACTTGGTCCAGGGGGCTTCCCAGGACAGAGCTGGCCCTTCTAACCAACCTGTCAAGTCTATTCCTATCCCTGGTTGGTATGCTACTCCCCCCAGCAAAAAAAACCTCACAGTTTAAAAAAAAAAAGTGCCCCCTGGACTCCAAGGCCCTCAGCCTCCTGAGCAGGTAGAGCTTGCTGTGGCCCTTTCTGAGCAATTTATCTAGATAATCAGCTCAGTCCAGCTTATTATCGAGGAGCGCTCCCAGGTACTTATAGGTCTTGACTATCTCAATGACTGTTCCCTGATTGTCCCCTGGATTCAGGGCACTTCTCCGCTTTCATGGCCCCATATATGGTACCATGAAAATACACAGTCATGTATCGGGGCCATAGTGATGACGTCTAACATTATTTAATATCCTAAAGGTTACTGTTACTACTGGTACTTTTATAATGTCATATGGAGCTTGAACTACTGATTTGTATCCAAGAAGGACTACTTAGTTGTACCGATGAAGTAGCAAAAGTTCCAAAAACTGCCACAAAAGTGCTAGAAAAAAAGGCAGGTATTTTTTTGGCCTTCTACAGAGATGCAAATTAAAGAGAATCATAATGTCTCATTCATACATACACTGAACGTCTGATTGCTGACGTAAGAGGTTCCAGATGGAAAGCTCTGAACCACTAGATATGAATGCAGACAAATTTCTTTCCACTTTCTAAAAAGTTGTTGGAGTGCTCCTCGCTTATTCTGCTCACCCTTATTTAATTTTTAATTTTTTTTTGTACTAAGGACGCCATTTATTGGAGGTTCTAGTTTACCGATGTTTAGACATTGAATAGATGCCTTAATTTACAAAGAGCTTGTGATGAGTCCTGTAAAGAAAAGCTTTAATGGTATCAGAACAAGCAGTCTAGAGACTGGAGACGATGACTAGGAGCTGTAATGACAGCTATATTTGTGTATACCCTTATGAACCTTAAAGGGGTTGTCGGGGGTAAAATTTTGTTTTTTTAATCAAGCTGGAGAGGTGGAGGAAAAAAATCCTCCGGTCCTGTACCTGTCCCCATGCTCCGGCGCCCCATCAGTGTGGTCTGGTCTGTAGCTCTGTTGTCCTCTAGTGGAAGTCTTCGACACACATGAGCAGTGAGCACAATCAGTGGCCCAAGGAAGGGCCTTAGGGACGTCACGTGACCGATGAGGCCAATCAGCTGCCTCAGTAGAAAGGACCTGGGACGTCACAACCAGCAAGGAATTCCACTGCAAGAAGACAGCCGAGCAGAAGGATGAGACTGCACTGGGAGGACACTGGATCATCAGAGATAGGCAAGTATGTTTTTGATTTTTATTTATTTTTTTCCACCTCACCCAGCCTAATTAAAAAATAATATTTTAGCTTGGACAACCTCTTTAAAGTGAATCTGTCAGATGATATCTGCCGCCCTATCCGAGATCAGGATATGATAGAGGAAGAGAAGCTGAGCTCTGGGATATGTAGGTTTATTTGATTTTGAACAGGATTTCTGAATAAAAATCAGAGTAAATCCTGACCGGACTCCTAGGAGTGACAGTCAGAGTCCCGCTTACCGCCCATTCACAGTGATTGACAGCTCTCCCTGTATCAGTGTGTATACAAAGAAGTCTGGGTGTAGACATCAGGACTCTTACTGTCTCTCCTAGGAGTCCGGTTATAATTTACTAATTTTTTTACTTTCTTGCTTCAAATCCTATAAACCTATATATTTTATAGCTCAGCTTTACTCCCTCTATTATATCCTGCCTTCAGAGCAGAGGATGTCACCTGACAGGTTTGCTTTAAAGGGGTATTCCCAAGTGGCCCGGTCACCAACTTGCAGGCTGTAAACTCTGTTCTCTTCCTGGTTTTCTATGTAAATTGGTGGGCGGGGTTTCACTTGCTGTCTTATGTAAAGCCAGCAGCGAGTCGCTTGTATGCCGCTGGCCTTGCATGCCTGCCTGCTCACTTATCAGCAAAATTCAATTAGCAGAGCTGATGACTGCAAGAGCAGGGAGATAAGCAGTCCAGAAATATAAGCTGGCTCTGAGAACTTGGCTCCCCCTCCCCTCCTTTCCTGAGAGCAGGGAGCTACGTTATTTGTCCTGGGTGGAGATATAAACAGCTCAGAAATACAAGCTCCCGAGCACTCAGCTCCCCTACCCTTCTGAGATCAGGGAGCTATGTTATTTGTCCTGTGTGGAAAGATAAGATCATTCCCAGGTCTGTGGTTATGGAAACACTGTGTAAACAATGACGTGAATAAATTAAGATAACAGCCAAACAAAGCAGTTTTGCTGAATCAAAGTATTTAGGAAAAGTCTTGAATCTACATAAGCTAGCAGTATAGATATGATCCTTGAGATGGACAACCCCTTTAAGACCTCATGCACATGGCTATACAATGGCTCCATTTTGCAGGGAACTACATTGTATATCCATACACCTCCAAGTAAATATTTTATTGTTTCCTCTTCAGACACATTATAATGAGTAGTATGTAGGAGAAAACCTAGAAAATTTACACATTAGTCCCCACAGATATTTAATGGTAACTTTCCTTTATAACAATTCAAGAGAAAATCTCTACAAGATAAATATGCGCCAAATAATCCCCATCGTATTATTGCTCAGTTAATTCCAGATTTTCACGTAGTTTATACATTACTATATGTTCCCAGCTACATTATATACAGTAAAAAAAAATAAATTGGATCGATTGCACGTATGAATCTTGTCTTAATCATGCTGCTATACGCAGGATTGATCCTTCTTACTACAACCTGGAAAATCTTTTTTTTTTTTTTTTTTTTTTTCCCTGCCTACTTAATGTCTTTTTTCACCTTTTTAGTTTTCAGATGAACGTTTGGTCACGGCTAATCATTTATCTTCAGAAAACTTTTGCCACTTTTAATTCAGTAAAAAGCTCCAGTCATTTCTCATATTTATCTGTAAATTGCATTGAATCTTGTTGGCATCACATTACGGGCCGGTGATTTATACTCTTTCTAATAATTTATCTGCTTATGCAAGACGTGTTCCATTTTTATAGCAGTGATTGAATTAATACTCCTCTGTAGAAGACATAAACGAATACTATAAGAGGTGAGAATACAGTTACCAGTATTGCTTTTCTTTGGCTATGACTTGCTTCGCGTATTTCCAAGGAGAAATTATACGGGTATATTATATTGCTATGTTGGGAGGACTATTGAGCACTGTTTTTACATATTTTATAGCTGTGAATTTAGGGCAACTTTAGTTTTCTGTTACTTTTAAAGAGCTTTAATAGTTCATCATCATTTTTGAGTGAATTCATATAATTTTAGTTCCTAGTGGTGGTCTTTGATCATCAAAAATATCCAAAGTGGATTTATAGCTAATGGAACCATACAGTTACTTAAGATAGAAAAGCACATGTCCTTGAAGATCAACCATTCTCAGATTAATTATACATCAATTAATACTAATTAATTAAAACCATCAATGCCATTTTTTGTATATTTTCTTACTGTAGGGTAGAACATTCTATGGTTTGTCTACTGTAACTGTAAAGAACGCTTTCCTATATTGATGTCTAAAGCATTTTCTCCTCGCTGTATATAAACATGTCCCTGGTCCTTTGTATGTTTCTTGTAAGGAATAAATCATGTGTCACTTGCTATGAGCACACAGATATTTCTATAGATCACCTCTAAGGCATCTTAATGGACCTGATTTTTACCCATTAAACATTTGCAAAGTCCAAGAACATTATATCTCTCCTCTCCTCTCAATATATCTCTCCTCTGTTCACTATATCCACAGCCTCCCCAATGTCTACTATATCCACAGTCTCCCCCTGTCCAATGTATCCACAGTTTCCCCCTGTCCACTATATCCACAATCTCCCCTCCCCTCTGTCCACTATATCTACAGCCTCACCTCTGTCCACTGTATCCACAATCTCCCCCCTGTCCACTATATCCACAGCCTCCCTTCTGTCCACTGTATCCACAATCTCCCCCCTGTCCACTATATCCACAGCCTCCCCTCTGTCCACTATATCCACAGCCTCCCCTCTGTCCACTATATCCACAATCTCCCCCCTGTCCACTATATCCACAATCTCCCCCCTGTCCACTATATCCACAGCCTCCCTTCTGTCCACTATATCCACAATCTCCCCCCTGTCCACTATATCCACAGCCTCCCTTCTGTCCACTATATCCACAGCCTCCCCTCTGTCCACTATATCCACAGCCTCCCCTCTGTCCACTATATCCACAGCCTCCTCTCTGTCCACTATATCCACAGCCTCCCCCCTGTCCACTATATCCACAGCCTCCCCTCTGTCCACTATATCCACAGCCTCCCCTCTGTCCACTATATCCACAGCCTCCCCTCTGTCCACTATATCCACAATCTCCCCCCTGTCCACTATATCCACAGCCTCCCCTCTGTCCACTATATCCACAGCCTCCCCTCTGTCCACTATATCCACAGCCTCCTCTCTGTCCACTATATCCACAATCTCCCCCCTGTCCACTATATCCACAGCCTCCCCCCTGTCCACTATATCCACAGCCTCCCCCCTGTCCACTATATCCACAGCCTCCCTTCTGTCCAGACTTCTACTCACTTTGTAAAAACAAATTAGATTAGTCTGACAACCTCTGTCTTTAGTAAAACCATGCTGTCTGTCACTTATAATATTACGTATAGTCACCTACTACTGTATATAGTCGCCTAAGAGCCCCTCATACTGTTCCCCCACAAAGTTTATTTGTAGCGAGGATAATCCATCTGTATTATATAATATTATTACATTTCTTTAGCGATGTTCTTGCCAATCTTTCCAGATTAGCTTCTACTTTCTTCCTTCCTGTGCCTGAAGTACATCCAGTATAATGAGAGAGCAATTATTTTCCATGAGAATATGGAAGGTTTTCTTGCTTGCTGGGGATTATGAAACAACATTGATATTTTTGTATAACATTGAGCACTGTGAATTGAGTGATGTGGTTATATGGCCACGTATAGTATGTTGTGGTTCTCAGCCGGTTTCATTGAGGCTACCATGCAATTTAGATTCCTGTCCTCCTGAACCCCCAATAATTCAGAGGCAGGCAGCGTCAGAGCTCAGAATCGCACCCCTTGTCTGCTCCTGCCTGACACCGCCCTCTTGTCCGTACAGATTTTAGTATATCAGGCACCAAAACGAACATCATTGATTGATCAGGAACAGTGGGGACTAGAGAAGAAAATCCAACTGTGCCGGAATCACTGTAGCAGTGACTATTAACAAATGCTAAGAATTGAGATTGGTGAAGGTGATGAAAGGTCCTCTTTAAATCAGTGGTGTGTGTGGCATCTTTGACGATGAACCCTCATAAGACAATGTAACACAATAAACATGATGACTAATTTATTATATATGGAACTCGTTATAATATTGTAAATTACAAATGATATGCCAAGCACCATCACATTTAGCAAACGTTGGGAAGCTACAACAAGTGGATTCTTAGGATTTCTGAAAATTGTTGTTGTGTGATTTAATCAGCTTTCTAATTGCATTATCTCAGATGGTTTATACCAGTAATTGGAGCACTTTGCATCAAAGAATTTTGGGTCCCAAGTGATATTGGTAAATGGGGGAATTCAATAGATCTTCGCTATATCTAGGTCCTGTAATTCCATGATAAAGGTTTGGCATTCAAATCCTCCAGTTTCTGTTATGCCTGGCTAGGATTGTCAGCAGATGATGACACCTGTATACAATTATAGAGAGATTAAAGGGACGGTGGGGGGGAGGGGGCTACTAATCATACTTGGCTATTTACTTGTGGAGTGTGTACAGGAGAAAGTAAAAAGTACAAGAATATTCAGCACTGCTGGCAAGGACCAGAGGAGATGTGAGTATATTGAATCAACTTTAGCTATTAATTATGGCCAATGTGTTTCAGCATTGGAATGATGTCAAGCATCATTCCAATGTCTATAATTAATAAATATACTTTAATTAATATACCTGACATCTCCGATGATCCATGCCAGCAGTGCCCCAAACCTTGTATTAAAAAAAAAATTGCCTTCTGCATATACTTTGCCTCCAACATTGCAGAGCACTAAATCTTGCACAAGGAAGAAGCAACAGCTGAGGACCCAAAACTCTAAGGTCCTTTCTAACATACTCTGCCCACATGTGGCACCTGTATAATCGTTGGATTCAATGGGTTCTGTTTAATGCGCATAACACATTGAAAGCAATGGGTTAACCCCTTCCCGCTGATGGCACTTTTTGACTTCCTGACCAAGCTCAATTTTTCATGTGTCACTATATGTGGCAATACCTTTGGAATGCTTTAACTTACCAAAGTGATTTTGAGATTGTTTTTTCGTAACACATTGTACTTCATGTTAGTAGTAAATTTTGGTTGATATGTTTTGTGTTTAGTTATGAAAAAATAGGAAATTTGTTGGAAATTTTGAAAAATATGCATTGTATAAAGTTTGAAATGATGTGCATTACATACAGATAGTCAGACCGCCGAAATTACATCCTAAATCTCATGTCCCAGATCTCTGATTTATGTCGGCATCAAACTTTATTCACCCTTTTATTTTTTACGCACATTAGAAGATTTACAAGTGAAACAACAATTTTCAAAATTTTCAAGAAATTTCTAAAACCCATTTTTTAAGGGACTAATCCAGTTATGAAGGGGTTTTGAAATACCCTTGTATTAAAGCCCCCCATAAATCACCCCATTTTCAAAACTGCACCCCTTAAATAAGCCAAAGCAACATATACCTAGTATTTTAACCCTATAAGTGCTTAACACGAATTAATACAAAATGGAGGTGAAATTTTCAAATTTGATTTTATTTTACTAATATTTTCGTTTAGCCCTAGAATTTGCACATTTACAAGAGGTTAAAGGAGAAAACGCCCCCACAATGTGTTATGCAAGTTCTCCCGACTACCATAGTACCCCACTTGTGGGTGTAAACTAATATATGGACGCTCAGCGAGACGCAGAAGGGAAGGTGCGCCAAGGAGCTTTTAGAGGGCAGATCTGGCTGTGAGCAGTTTCAGGAACCATGTCGCATTTACAAAGCCCTTGAGGTGTCAAAACAGTGGAAACCTCTAGAAAGTGACCCCATTTTGAAAACCGCACCCCTCAAAGAATTTATCAAGTGATGTAGTGAGTATTAGTAACCCCAAAGTGAATATATAAGCTGTGCGGAGGAAATTGGGTACACCAAATCCCATTCTATTTTCCCACTAGCTCCTATGACGCGGACGGGGAAGAGGGGCATTCTGGGGGATCAGCGCTGGTGTATTATCTCTCATAAGCTCTATATGGGGGATCCCCTGAAAACACTCGCACCGCTTATACATTTCCTTCTAGTCGCAGCCACTTATGTCCTAATGATTTGGCAACTTTTGAGGTTTTTGTCTTCACATTGTACAAGCTAGATTTTTTTTTTTTTTTCTGGCAATGTGGCCATATGAGGGCTTAGTGTTTGCGGTATTAGATGTACTTTTCAATGCCACCATTTTGGGGCCTGTAACTTATTGACTACATTTTATTAACTCTTTCTGGGTGGGATGTAAAAGGAAACATCAATTCTGGCATTGCTTTTTAGCATTTTTTTTCCCCCGCGCAGTGTACAGCATAAGTAACATGTTATCTTTATTCTGCGGGTCGGTACGGTTACGGTAGGCAGCATACAGCATAAGTAACATGTTACCTTTATTCTGCGGGTCAGTACGGTTACGGCGATACCTCATTTATATTATTTTTTAATGCGTTGCTATTTGTGCAGAATAAAATTCAATTTAGGGGAAAAAAATCAATTATTTTTGCATCACCATCTTCTGAAAGGCATAACATTTTTATTTTTCACTAGACAGAGCTGGTTGAGGGCTTATTTCTTGTGGGAAGACCTCTGCTTTTTATTGGTACCATTTTGGTTTTCCTCTGACCATTTGATTACTTTTTATTGAACATTTTGTAAGGCAAAGGTGGTGAATAATCATTATTTTGTGCGGTTTTCTACGTTTTTTTATGATGTTTGCCGTTCGGGTTAAATAATGTTTTAACATTATTGTTCAGGTTACTACGGACGCGGTGATACCAAATATGTAATGTTTTCTTCTATTTTTCTCTATTTTACATAATAAAACATTTTATTTGGGAAAATGGGATTTTTGGGGCTTTATTTATTTCTAAATTATTTTAAAACTTATTTAAACTTTTTTTTTTTAACTTTTTTATACCTTTTTTCTTCTGTCCCCATGCGGAATTGAAGCAATGATCTGCTGATCACTGCTTAACTACATGTACGCTGCAATACACGTGTATTGTAGAGTACAGGAAGCTCTCAGCCCCGTGTACACACACGGGGCTGACAACTTCCATTTTGGCAGGATCAACCAGGTACGTGGAGGGGACGGCATGGGGCAGACCCAGGGTCACTGATCAGACCCCGGGCTGCCCACTACCAACATCGGCACCCCCCGAAACCGTCGCGGGAGATGCCAATCGGCACCATTATGTACCGAAACCACTGAGATGCCGGCGGTCATGTTTGACACCTCCTTTTGATTTCAATGTGATAAAACAGAACCCATTGAACTCGATGAGATTCTGTTTTGCAGCGCTGATTCTTACACGAGTTATCGTGCCAGGATCAGCGCCGCGTTACTCCGTGTGAATGCCCCCTTAGAGATTCTTTGACTACTTTTTTTTTTTGTTTTGGTAGTGGGGGGGGGGTTAATTTTAATCTTTATCGACTCTAAGCATACCTATTTTTGCAATTCATCCTAAACTGATTTTGCACATGAGATGTTGGTTGAGTATGCCTAGTTGAGTGGAGATAACCTGCTGCTACGCACATCTGGCAGCTGCTTATAGATGTGTTAATGTCGTTTTTTTTTTTTGTTTGGATGGCTGTGATGGATTACAATCTATAACCAAAAGTCCTCATGTTAAAAAATTATATATACATTAGGTTTAATATATACTTATTTGTACAGGATGGTGTGAGATTGTACTAAATTAGGGTCATAACAAATTCTATAACTTAATGCAAGTCTAGAAAAGTTAAGTCATGGATACATCTGTATTTCTGGCAAGAACATAGGATGGGTTATGTTTAAAATCCAAAATTTTTCTCTTGGTATCTGCTATTATTGGTCAACGAGGAAGACCCCACGCGTGTAAACTTATCAATTAATCTCAACAAAATTGGGATGGAGGGGGTCTAATTTTTGTATAATGTGTACGGTTTAAAATCCGATTTTCGATCATTTTCCAGCTGATAGCGAAATTTGCTCAATTGCCGATCGGAATCCGATCTGTCCTGATTCCAATCGCTCAACCGTAATAATGTGTGGCCATCTTAAGCATATTTTTCAGACTGCTCCTCTGGATATCAGCTATTAGAGTATATCTAACTACATGTACTGAATTCATCATATTTCTAGCTGGTATACCATGCCCTGCTTTTGTGTGCTATATAGGTTATTATGAAATATGGCTGTCACCAGCTGTAAAATACTCCGCCATAGTGATAACACTACATACATATGTGGGCTTCTGGTTAAAAAGGACCTTTCACAATCTCCACCGTTTCAGGCTCTTTATCTTTAATGCGTCCAGTTACACTAATTCTAGTGCAGTTGGGATTTTTTCTCTAGCCTCCGCCATTCCTGAGAAATCAGTGCTATTAATTTTAGAACCCAGTATACTATTTTAGGCTCTCTACTATCAGGTTAGTGGTCCTTGTCTTCCTGTTCCAGCTCAGGACCACCCACATGACAATAGAGAGAGTAATTAATATTTTTGCTGCTAAAAGTAAAGGTTGCTCAGGAACGGTGGGGCTAAAAAAGAAATCCCAGTGGTACCAGAACCAGTAGAGTAGTCCCTCTTCAAAAAATGAGAGGGTTGGAGTTGGTAGAGGTGGTTAAAGGCTCTTTAAATAAACATAACCCCTAATTTATTTATTTTTCTTTTTGACTAAGCTAGCTAGCTGATTTATCTTATCTTTCGGAGCAAGCCTCTGCATAGACATAGATTTAAACCATAAAATTTTGTCTGCCTGCAGCCACCACTAGGAGGAGCACAGGAGCTTACTGTATATCATCTATTAATTGGACTCCATAAAAACACAATAGGCTCAAGACTCCCTGCTGATTAGACCCATTTATCTGGACTTAATTAGCAACAGAAAGCTGTGACGGAATGCAGATGTTCTGCATCACCATCCCATCGCGGTTAGGAGGCATTCACATGGAGTAACACGGCGCTGATTCTGCCATGATAACGCGCGTAAGAATCAGCGCTGCAAAACGGAATCCCATTGACTTCAATGGGTTCTGTTTAATGCACATAACACGTTGAAATCAATGCAAGGCTTTTTAACCCATTGATTTCAATGTGTTACACATGTCAAACGGAACCCATTGATTTCAATGGGATTCTGTTTTGCAGCGCTGATTCTTATGCGAGTTATTGTGGCAGAATCAGCGCTGCATTACTCTGTGTGAATGCCCCCTTAGACCATGGATGAAAATACCAGCAACGGAAAATGAAGAAGAATTCCTCTTAGCCAAAGAGCCTGATGTCTACAAAGTTCCTATCCACCTAAATACTGTATTCTGGACAGAAAAGAATGTGCTATGCACATGTAAAAGATGTTAAGATAATTTTTTCAACCATTTATGCTGCCTTAGAATATAAATGTGAGGCTCAGTAAATATTAATGCTATATAATATCTACATTGGATACAGTAAAACATGTATATATATATATATATATATATATATATATATATATATATATATATATATATATATATGTTGATAAACTGTAAATAGGCACTGTTATTTACTCTGAGTTCACTGATATATCTGTCTTGGAAAAATTCCGATATTCAACTCATTGAGAGATCAGGTTACTGCCCGTAGCAGTCTATAGAGAAGGTAAAATAAATAATGCGAGGAGCTGCTGTAGGAAGATAAAGGTAGAGACATGTTTGCAGCTTCTAGTGAGTGTTTTACCTCATCTCAGTGCTGGATTCACAACTATTCTGCTCATTGCTACTGAATAATACTTCTGATTTTTTTTTCAGAGATTGTGGTACAATGTATGTCAGACATCATGGCAGCTAGTCTCCACCCACGAACTTGTCAAATATACCGTATACAAGTCATATAATGTAAGAAACAATATTACTCCTCATGGACACGCACAACAGCGTATTCTAAAAGGTCACTTTTACACTGTTCCCTCCCCTGACTTTTCTATTAAACAAAATGACTTGTGTCTGTTGCAAGGAGATGAGTTTTTTTTTAAATTTTATTTTCTAATTTTGTTGGCTTTGTCTTTGTTCCTACGTGAGCTCATGTGCACAAGGACATGAATACAACTGCCTGTGCCGGAACATTAAAGGATTTCCATGTTTTTAATTTAGTCCTAGTGTATTGCATTTCATTTGACATAAAGTTTCCTCGCAAATGTAACAAAAGCTTTTGTCTCTCTCCAATGGGAAGTGATGTGAATATTAAGAGGAAAATTCTTGTTTTTTCACAATATTTGATTGCATGTGCCTGCTGGGAATACATTATAAATATCAGGCAATCTGGATGTAAATAGCTAAGGTATTGCTATTACTCATGAGAAAATGCTTGTAGAGGATTATATATATAAATTTCTAAGCCATACCTTTTACGTCTTCAATCAGCCCGCTATAGCTGAACTGTGAAAATTGGAGATCGCTTTTTATGATAATTGGAAGATGTTTTCCTTGAAGTATATAAGACCCCGGAGAGAACAGAAAATGCTTGTCTATAATTTTGTTATAAGCGCTGGAGCATTATAACCTTCTCCGGTAGCACGGCACAGCGGCGGCTTCCCTGTTTGCAAGTTAACATTGTAAACACTCTCTTTTTATTATTACCCAGTATTGACCATGATTAGTATTATAATACCTTGGTGGGAGATCGTTGCCTCCTAAAGCATTGAGGTAGAAATTTCCGCATCATGGTACGTAGATGAGTTTTTGGCTGGCAGCCGTCATGTATTAGGCTACATCTGGACCTGGACCAGCTTATTACTAGTGCTGGGTGAGTCAGAAATCTTGGAGGTGATCTTTGGAGAAGTTGGCGGCCATGAAAAAGCCGCCATTGGGTTAATAAATAATACCGTATAACATGGTTATTATGAAATCATGAGTAGCTTTTTAGCATCTCCTGCATGATAACCGTTTTGGAATTGTTCTGGAATGGGAAAAAAAGAAAAAAACCCGGGATGTGTAGAGAGTGCACTGAACAAAGTCCAAGGAGGCGCAAAATAAATAAATTATAAATTTAATGCTTCCAAAAGACAGACAGGAATGGCAAAAACATATATGCAAATTATACTTATTGTGCACAGTGGGCGGTCTGCATTGTCCGACGTCATCTTCTGGCATGCCTTCCTCTTCTTTCTTCTTCTTTCTGTGACGCCCTCTGGTCCTGGCTCTTCCCCAGCTTCATCGTCCTCTTCTTTTGGCGGGATTGGCGCGTTCGCAGTATCACTTGCCTCAAGGACGAACCAATCCTGCCGGAAGAAGAGGACGATGAAGCTGGGGAAGAGCCAGGATCGGCGTCGCCGAAAGAAGAGGAAGGCGTGCCAGAAGATGACGTCGGATAGTGCATGACCACCCACCGTGCACGATAAGTATAATTTGCATATATGTTTTTATGGTTTTATTTTAAAACGGGGGAAGGGGGGTTGAAATAACATTAGGGGTGCCTGAATAGCCTTTTTAAAGGCTATTCACGTATATGTGGGGCTCAGGGGTGAACCTGCCCTTTCCGCCACCCAAGGTGGACTACAGAAAGTCCCCCCCCCCCCCGGAGGAGGGGGCAGGGTGGAGGGGGCGTGACTGAGCAAAGGGGCGGAGTGAAGCGAAGGGGGAGGGGCTTAGCAGTGGTCGCAGGCAGGGAGAGGACCTGTTCTCTGCCTGAGCGTGAGGGGAGGCCGCTGGAACAGCGCTGCTCCAGCGGCCTCCCCAATCCACCGCTCGGTGCTAAGCCAGTCCAGGACAGCTTGAGCCCCTTTAAAAGGAGTCTGTCAACAGGAAACAATATTAAACTAATGCCATTACCTTGTAGGGCAACTTCTACACTTTCCAAAGAGGTTTATCTTATTGCAGCTCCTTTTCATGAAAAATCGGGATTATATTTTCATGTAAATTAGACAAGGGTATTATGGGGGTTTCCCCTGCAATTAGAGGTCATTTTTTGTTTATTTTTTATATTGACCAAGTTTTTTCAATTCTGATTTCACTTGTAAATGGGACCGAAAATTTGATGACATTTTTTTTTCTGCAATTAGATAGAAAACTACATTTCCAGTTTTGGCGATTTCCTGTAGGAGTAGTGCACTGTGGGAACTCAGTCGAGGTCATTCAGTCCCATGGTGGCGGAATTAGTTGAACCCAGAAGTTTCTTTATGTAATATAATACAATCTATGATAATTCTTATAATTGATGGTTTTCTGAATATTTGAAACTATTGTGAATGTTTCTAAGCTCCGTTGTGTTGCTGTGATGATGTGACTGTGACTAGTTCAGCGGTATGTAAAGTATTTTTCTATTTAGTATGCTAATTTCTGAAGTGCTGGAAATCATTTACTTGGAAATGACTGAATTTTGCGGCTGGAGACTTGTACTTAAACCTCACATGGGTAAAGTCTTCAAAACAAGTGAGGTTAACTGGAGTCCTATTGCTGTATATGGTGATAATAGAGAATCACTTCAAAAGATTTCAGGTGAAACCTCTCGGTTTATCAGATCCTTACACCTGCAGTGAAGCGGGTTTGATTTATATCCTACTTGTATACCTTCTCTAATGTATATTTATTTGCTGCCATGCATTAGACAAAACAAGCGTCCTCTTCATTGCTGCTGAATGGGCAGAATTTGCAGGTGCTATGTAGTTACTGAAGCAGCAATACAGAACAAGACTCCTTACGCTTTGTCTATACTACAGAATGTACTATAGGATATATATATATATATATATATATATATATATATATTGTCTACCAATAAGTATTTGGACACCCATGCAAATGAAGATATCTGCGGTTGTGATGTACGTCACGCCTTCCACCGTTAAATGGGAAACAGCATTGGCATTAGTCGTATGCAAGATGCCATGAAGTGCAGAGTTGTCCAATTTTGAGAAAGGGGTAATTGTGGGGTAAATTCAAAAATTAAAGTAGAGATAACCAATGCTACGTGCCCAGTTAATAAACAAAAATGGGAGATAGGTAGGTAACTATCAGGGACGTATTTAAAATTTCACTTTTATTGATATGTATTAAAAGCTATACTTAGTACAAGACAACATAACAAAAATGTGGTATAAAATACCCCAAAATTAACAAAGGTAATGATAATGTGCAACCACCTAGCCTGTGGGGGAGTGGGACACACCGTCCTCCACAATCGTTTATTTACCCCACTAGTGTTACACTTCTTATCTTTGTTGTGGATAATGGGTTAAAGAGCAGGGCTGGAAAAACGTGTGCTATAGCCGCCTTTGTTATCTATAGAGTACTGGCTGGCAAATAACTCCACTGCTATAGATTTTTCCTTCCCATAAGCTGGAGCTACAGTTAATAATTCATTTTGTTAAAACTCCCGGATAACTACCTTAGCTTTTGATAGGTGTTACTATCCGGTTACTCTGTATACCAGCCTGCTAACAAGTCCTCTTTTGTAGGCATTCTATTGCACAGCAGAGAGCTTCAGTGTTTTAACAAAATGAATTATTAACTGTAGCTCCAGCTTATGGGAAGGAAAAATCTATAGCAGTGGAGTTATTTGCCAGCCAGTACTCTATAGATAACAAAGGCGGCTATAGCACACGTTTTTCCAGCCCTGCTCTTTAACCCATTATCCACAACAAAGATAAGAAGTGTAACACTAGTGGGGTAAATAAACGATTGTGGAGGACGGTGTGTCCCACTCCCCCACAGGCTAGGTGGTTGCACATTATCATTACCTTTGTTAATTTTGGGGTATTTTATACCACATTTTTGTTATGTTGTCTTGTACTAAGTATAGCTTTTAATACATATCAATAAAAGTGACATTTTAAATACGTCCCTGATAGTTACCTACCTATCTCCCATTTTTGTTTGTAATTGTGGGGTACCACAGAAATAGTCGATCCTTAAGGGAGATAACAAACAAACTGAATTACCCAAAATCAACAGTGGCTTATGAGATTGCACAGTGGAAAGTAAACGGTGATTGTCAGAATGTGCCCCAAGTCGGCAGACCCCCGAAACTGGGAGACAGAGACCACAGGTGTCCAAATACTTTTTGGTAGACACTGTATATATATATATATATATATATATATATATATATATATATATATATATATATATACACTCACCGGCCACTTTATTAGGTACACCTGTCCAACTGCTCGTTAACACTTAATTTCTAATCAGCCAATCACATGGCAGCAACTCAGTGCATTTAGGCATGTAGACATGGTCAAGACAATCTCCTGCAGTTCAAACCGAGCATCAGTATGGGGAAGAAAGGTGATTTGAGTGCCTTTGAATGTGGCATGGTTGTTGGTGCCAGAAGGGCTGGTCTGAGTATTTCAGAAACTGCTGATCTACTGGGATTTTCACGCACAACCATCTCTAGGGTTTACAGAGAATGGTCCGAAAAAGAAAAAACATCCAGTGAGCGGCAGTTCTGTGGGCGGAAATGCGTTGTTGATGCCAGAGGTCAGAGGAGAATGGCCAGACTGGTTCGAGCTGATAGAAAGGCAACAGTGACTCAAATAGCCACCCGTTACAACCAAGGTAGCCAGAAGAGCATCTCTGAACGCACAGTACGTCGAACTTTGAGGCTACAGATGGGCTACAGCAGCAGAAGACCACACCGGGTGCCACTCCTTTCAGCTAAGAACAGGAAACTGAGGCTACAATTTGCACAAGCTCATCGAAATTGGACAATTGAAGATTGGAAAAACGTTGCCTGGTCTGATGAATCTCGATTTCGTCTGCGACATTCGGATGGTAGGGTCAGAATTTGGCGTCAACAACATGAAAGCATGGATCCATTCTGCCTTGTATCAACGGTTCAGGCTGGTGGTGGTGGTGTCATGGTGTGGGGAATATTTTCTTGGCACTCTTTGGGCCCCTTGGTACCAATTGAGCATCGTTGCAACGCCAAAGCCTACCTGAGTATTGTTGCTGACCATGTCCATCCCTTTATGAC
This sequence comes from Leptodactylus fuscus, assembly GCF_031893055.1. NCBI lineage: Eukaryota > Metazoa > Chordata > Amphibia > Anura > Leptodactylidae > Leptodactylus > Leptodactylus fuscus. The sequence continues at coordinate 66,562,614 of NC_134275.1, forward strand.
CACAATGTACCCAACATCTGATGGCTACTTTCAGCAGGATAATGCAATGCCATGTCATAAAGCTGGAATCATCTCAGACTGGTTTCTTGAACATGACAATGAGTTCACTGTACTCCAATGGCCTCCACAGTCACCAGATCTCAATCCAATAGAGCATCTTTGGGATGTGGTGGAACGGGAGATTCGCATCATGGATGTGCAGCCGACAAATCTGCGGCAACTGTGTGATGCCATCATGTCAATATGGACCAAAATCTCTGAGGAATGCTTCCAGCACCTTGTTGTATCTATGCCACGAAGAATTGAGGCAGTTCTGAAGGCAAAAGGGGGTCCAACCCGTTACTAGCATGGTGTACCTAATAAAGTGGCCGGTGAGTGTATATATATATATATATATATATATATATATATATATATATATATATATATGTTTTTTTTCTATGTGGCACTTATAGCCCCCAAAACAGATATCCAGGACTTGCACTCCTCAAGACCAAACAACTAGAACATCAATGGATAAGAATTAGAGATGAGTGAGTAGTATTCGATCGAATACTACTATTTGATCGAATACTCATATCAGTCAAATACCACGCGGGAAAATTCCATTGAATTCAAAGCAAAAACCTCCTCGTGCTCTTCGTCCTGCTACTTCTGGAACTTGGAGGATCCATGGTGTCGAACTTTGGTTTCCATACAAACCGTAACAACATTCCCGTTTTTTCCCATAGACTATAATAGGATTTGATATTCGAACGAATACTACTCGCTCATCTCTAATAAGAATATTTCAGAATTTATTAGATATCGCATTTCAGAATTTACAGAAAAACGCGCCCCTTCGTCAGATCTCACACACAGATGTCATACACGTGTAAGTCCATATATAAATATATTTACATTTAAGTGTGTAATAACTAACTATGGAGCCCCATAGCAAACTTTTTATGTACCCTATTCCATCAAGCCATGAAAGAATTTTTAGGATTATTTCGATCTTTATTCTATCCCTTATGTCTTTTTCCTTCTTTGATTGGCCTCTCAATGATGTGAATTCATTCTCTGACTATTAGTTTTGGTCATCTTTGGGGATGTACTGGGTATCCTTAAGGAGAGTGATGGATCTGAAGATTTGTTAAAGCCCGGGCCCCACGGGGCATGAACTCCATGGTTTGGTCGTGGTGGAAACACTGGGGCAAAAAAATGCTGCGTTTTACAGTCACAAGCGAATCGCATCCCCACACTACGGGAACATATGCACTGTGCACACGCTGCAATTTACAAAACAGTCTTGGTTTTGGAAATCACAACATGTCAATTATACCTACACAAATGTTGGCGGTTTCCCTATAGGTGTAATTGAAGCAGAAAGCTCACAGAGGGAACCTCTGTGGACTTTCTGTGAAAAGCACTGCAGGAAAAACCACAATGCGTTTGTCACACTTTTTCCCACAGTGCTTCTTTGTTGTGGAACGCTGTGTGGGGTTCTGGCCTAAGAATGTTTCATAAGTAAAAATATACAAACTGCTCTCTTATAGAAGGCACTTTAGATCCGAGTTTAGGAAGGTACTAGCTCTCCTTGATGAGGACCTTTCACCACCTCCAGTTCTTTGTCTCCTTACACTGATTCCTGCACAGTTGCAATTTCTCCTCTAGACCTAACCTTTTCCTACCACAGTGCCATGAATTGTGGTGCTCTGTATGCTAATTAAGATTGCATCAAGTGTCTTCTACCAAAATAGGCAAGGGGTTATGATTAGAGATGAGCGAGTAGTGAAATATTCAAGATTCGTTTCGAGTAGAGCCTCAATATTCGACTACTCGATCGAATATTGAATCCCATTATAGTCTATGGGAAAAAATGCTCGTTTCAGGGGAAACCGCTATTCGATTAAAGGAGAGTCACCAAGTCCACGAGTAGCAGGAGGAGAGAGTTTAGGAGGTGCACTGTGCAGTTAAAGCGCATGGACCCCATTATAGTCTATGGGGTCCGTGCACTTTAACCGCACATCGCTTTCAGTTGCACTGATATTCCGTTCGGGGGGTCCTCCTGTGGATTCTTTCCAGATGGGAGGCAAGCGCTAATGTGAACCGGCCCTTACTCTTTCTGCAGAACCAGCATTGATTGGCCGAATGCTATACACTGTATAGCATTCGGCAAATTCACGCTGGTTCTGCAGCAGGCTCGTCCTTGCTAGTCGGGATAGCTGGCAGATTGCGTTTATGCGGGAGCTGACTTTTGTGTACAGCATTCAACCAATCAACGCTGGTTCTGCTGGAGGCTTGATCTGTGAGTGTAAGATCGGACCACAGCAGTCTCCATTGTGGTCTGATCTTAGACTCCACCTCGTCACAGATGAGCCTCAGGCAGAACCTGCGTTGATTGGCCAAATGCTGTACACTGTATAGTATTCGGCCAATCAACGTTGGTCAATGCATTCCTATGAGAAAAAGTCAGCTATACAAATCAACCAGCAAATCAACGCTGGTTCTGAATCAAATCTTTACTGCGAATAGCGATAGTATTCGAACGAGTACTAGTATTTCGAATACCATAGTATTCGTTTGAATACCTACTCAATTCAATACTACTCACTCATCTCTAGTTATTAGGAGTCTGTGATCTGACACTGTCTTCCTCTCATTAAATGGTATCAGAGAGCTCTAAATCAGGACCCCTTGCCTGCTGATGACTATGACCACCCATGTGATGGTAGAGGGCTTTAGGCACCAAAACAAACTGTACGGATTGCTCAGGACCAAGCTAGAGGTCAAATTCCAGCTGCATCAGTCAGTGGAGAGTTACCTATCAAATGATGCAAAGAACTGGAGTTGGTGGAGATGGTGAAAGGTCTTCTTTAATGACATTAGTTGGTATGGAGACTTATTGATACTGCTTTATGAGAAGCAGCAGATGACTTGTCTATTGTCACCTCACGTGACTGCTTAAGAAAAGGAACTGGAATGTCACTTTCATACATCAGCTGTGACATCCCATGTCCTTTTCTCAGGCCATGCAGTCAGGAATTCGGCTGTAGGAGTAGCAGTAGGACTAGACTGCGATGGGAGATATCGGGGACAGGCAAGAATGTGTTTGTTTTTTGGTTTTTTTCCACCATCCCCAATCTCCTTCCAGAAACAATTTATAACCACCCCTTTAATTCTAGGATCTGGTCTGGGATCTGATTGGTTTGTGGCCTGAATCCATTTTGAAGGTCTGGTTTGGGGTCTTAATGAGTTTAGGATTCTGATCTAGAGTATAAATGAGTTCTATAGAGTTTGGGTTGTAATAATAATACGGGGGTCTAGTCTAAATAAATTCAGGGGACTGTTTTTCTCCATGAACAAATCTAATTGTTTGTGAAATATTAGCAAAATTACATCTTTAGGCTGGGTTAACACTACCGCCGCTGTCCGCCCCATCATATACCTCAGAAAAACTGGACAGGTGATGGCTTGCCGGCGGTCAGGTTTAAAACCCATTATTTTGAATGGGTCTTTAAAGTTGACCGCCGATCTCAGCCTGGAAACGTGTCTGTATTCGACTTTGTGTCTGTACAAAAAAAAAAAAAAAAATGGCTTCCAGGCAGAGAGGCTGCGTACTGACACTGGCGGTCACCTTTAAAGACCCATTCAAATGAATGGGTTTTAAACCTGACCACCAGCAAGCCACCCCCTATCCAGTTTCCCAAGGGTTTCCATCATAAACATCAGCGATAGTGTGAGCGCCGCTTTACTCGAACTGAATAATTTGGACATTCATATTAATGCAGATGGACAAGGATACTGTTATACAATTCTTATACTCCCTGTTGAAAAACTGCAACATTGCCTTAAAACCAGGTTATTTTAATACGTGAATGGAATTTTAAGAAATCTGACCAATGCGGAAGCTTACTGTACATCACTGTAGCATCAGAAATGCTGCAATTTTGCAAGATGTAAGATCGCTATTCTGTAATTGAGAGATTGCTGTTAAATGGTAGGATGTTACAGATGATAACTAGCAACCAAGAATCATTTCTCTGTTTGAGTGGTGTCCAATGGAGGCTAGTTACTGTATCTCTCTATATAAATCAATCATCGGATTCTTGCTTTAAGTGGTTGTTGTGCAAATTATGTCTATGTAGAGAGATTAAAGAGCCACTTATCTCTATGGGACTTCATGACCAACATACAAAGAGTATATGGATGGTTTCAATATAATGGTTTCTACCTTCACATTATCTGTCAGCTTCTTTGATTACAAAAAAAACTGCTTATAGCTATAAATGTGTATGTATAAGTATATAGCCCCCCCCCCATGAGACATCGGGGAAAGCTCAAGAAACTGAGAGATTTAACAGCCAATATCTTCACATTTAATTCTCACGTACGATAAGAAAAAAGCTGGATTATTCGTAGCCGTCGAAAGCTTTACCTTCCAAGTACATGAGATTCTCTCCGATTAGAAGACAGATGCCATTGTTTGCACTATAAACAATACTGTCTTTACCATAGCTAATATTTATTCCCAAAATTCCTCCCTGAACTGTGTCGAGAGGAGGCTTCGGGAAAAAATTCAAGGCAAGCTTATTCTTTATGGTGATATTAATAAAATGAATTTAGAAAAACTTCATTCACATGACAGTGAACAATGGCCATTTTATGACAGCAGCATTAAATTCAATGTGGACCGAAGAGTGTATATCCCCATTCACTTCAGTGGGTCTATGTGCAGCCCATGTGCAAGTCAAATTCGTCAGACTCAGACTGAACCCTCGGCATCTGAATAGGATCTTGGTATGGGTGTACATATTGGTATTAAACACTGGTGCAGATTTTATAATTCCACCTAGTCGAGCCATTAAAGAAGTTTTCCATTCATAACTTACGATATGACATTGGCATGGAAGGCCACTTGTTGATCACTGGATACAAAATGATACAAAATGTGGACTCCCCGAATGGATGCCGAACGCAGATGTTAATCGGGGCCTAAGTGATCTCAGCAGCCGTGCGTGCCCACTTAAGAAGTTGGCGTAGTATGGGAAGCTCCTTAGTTGACATGACTTTTTTGAGGCTGTTAGGGTTGCAGCTATCCAGTTTTGGGATCATATACAAAAGCTGGCTTGTCCAAATGTGCTTTTGCATACCTCAGGCGACTCCGTTTGTGGAGTGCTTGTAGAAACGACTTCTTTCTCATCACTCTCCCATACAGCTTCTCCTTGTGCAAAGTGCACTGTATTGTTGACCGATGCACAGTGACACCATCTGCAGCAACATGATGCTGCAGCTCTTTGGAGGTGTCTGTGGAGTGTCCTAGACTGTTCTCACCATTCTTCTTCTCTGCCTTTCTGATATCTTTCTTGGTAGTTAGGAGTATTCAAATCAATAAAATGATAAGGGTACCAACATTTTTGCACCAGTCAAATTTTGGTTTAATGCATATTGCACATTTTCTGTTAGTACAATAAACCTCATTTCAATCCTGAAATATTACTGTGTCCATCAGTTATTAGATACATCAAACTGAAATGGCTGCTGCAAACACCAAAATATTTAGAACTATAAATGATTAAGATTAATAGGGGTGCCCAAACTTTTTCATAGGACTGGATTTCCATTTTTTCATGTATCGTCCATGAGCGTTCCATTTCGATTCTGTATAGGCAGCTTCACCGTCAGCGTTTTTAGTTCATTAATTGTAATATTAAGTGTAGAGAAGACTTTTCTCCTAACTTGATTCTGAGATTTACTGTCCTCAATCACATTAGATATTAAGTGAACATAATTTCTCATCATCTTGAGTTAGGCAGCCAGCGTACTATGCAGTATATAACAATTACTTCAGCTAATTTACTGTCGTCTTTCGTTTATAGGAGTAAATCACACTTCATTCCAACAATTATGGGATTCCTTTTGCAGATTTTGAGTCTTTTTGTGCAGATGGTGGTTTAATGGCACAATTACTACTTATTAGTAGGAAATAAATTTTAGGTAGACTTCAGGTTTTCAGCATCGCAACACATGGATTAGTGCAGCAGTAAATGGTGTCAACGCTGGCCTTATGCTAATGTGCATGTAAGGATACACATTGTAAAATGTCATTGCAATGGAAACTTTTACCGTTACTTTTACCCAGATATATAAATATTGCAAGCGCATTATGGTGGTAATAACAGTCTTTCATTGCTTATATGAAGGCCTGAATAATTCACATCTGTTGTTAAAAAATTATATACTCTACGGTACAGTAAAGAGAACCATTGATAATGTGTAAATAAGGTACAAAATAACACAAAATTATACACAAAGGAATAACAGCAAAACACACCAGTGGTAAAATCTGGTGCAGAATTTCATTCAGTTTTGTACAGGAATTTGTCACCTAAATTTGTAATCATTAAAACCAGAAACCGATATTGCATTGTTTTGTCTTCTAATTCGTTTTTATTTCCTATTTTTATATAATTTTTTAAATAAATTATTTTATTTTATTAAGGCAGTCTTGTTATATGAACTAACAGCATTCAGAAATATGCTTTACAGCAACCAATCCGCCAGAGATCTTTGACACTTCCCAGTCTATGTGCATTGTACCATGGCGCAAAAGATCATCTTCGGCAAATTAAAGTATGACTGCAGAATGGACGATCAATTTTAGACTGACAGAGATCATGACTGTCATCACTACTTTCCCAAGATGGCGCCGCATTGAGTGGCAGCCTCGATACAGAACTCCAAGCTGAGAGCAACCTTTACTAAAACTATTGTAACTGAGCAGGGCAGTCCCCGGCCAAGAGTATCAGAAGCTGCATGCGCGTGTAAACAGCTGATCTACGACGGTGCCATAAGTTAGACCCCTCTGATCTAAAATTGATGGCCTGGCTTAATGATAGACCATCAATTTTAAAAAGATAGACAAGTCCTTTAAAATTTAGACAAAGATGCAACACTCCAAAGAAAACTATACCGAGTCATTTTATATATGATCCGTCTGTAGGGGCCCTAGCCATTTTGTATCCAGTGATCAACAAGTGGCCTTCCATGCCAATGTCATATCATAATTCATGAATGGAAAACCTCTTTAATGACTCGACTAGGTGGAATTATAAAATCTGCACCAGTGTTTAATACTAATATGTACACCCATACCAAGATCCTATTCAGATGCCGAGGGTTCAGTCTGAGTCTGACGAATTTGACTTGCACATGGGCTGCCCATAGACCCACTGAAGTGAATGGGGATATACACTCTTCAGTTTTTCATGCAGACCCTAGATCCTCATAAAAAATAAAAACTTACAGCATGTACTATTCTGGTCAGATTTCCAAGATCCAAAAAAGCACATACCAATGTTCAGCCTTGGATTTGCTGCATCTATGTTATTATTCAGTCCTCCGTGGTCCCGGGAGGCACAGTGTATAGTAGTTTGGTTCCAGAGTTGGGTGCACAGAGAATATAATATGAGGATTTTAGGGCATCCGTCCAGCGTAGCTGCAAATTTCTAATTCTATTAAGTGACTCAAAGAATTTACGGGGAATTGCTGATTCCTTGTAATACAAAAATAAGTTGCTTGAGAAAAGGCTGCATCTGGTCTGCTAAGACAAACAGCTGTTCTCAATGAATGCGCCGCATCTTCTGTATGGAAGGCTAAGTTGTTGGAAATGAGATGTGTCATTGCTAAATATATTTACTATGCCATGCGTAAGCTCATATCTCCACCTGACTGGTTTTACGCAAGTCCTCAAGTGTCTACAAGGATCTACCATTCATAGTATAAAGCTTGGCTGAATGACTCCCCTTCCTTTGATCCCATGTGTTTCGATTTGTTTTAATGAAATAATGGATTCTCTTAGAATTGTGGAGACTAAACCAGCTGCTAGTCCTATCAGCAGAAGGTTATGTACTACCCATGTAGACTGTAACTCGGAGAAATCCTTTCATTTGTGCGACAAGACTTCTCGAGGTGGTTAGAATGTGAGTGGTTGACAGATAAATTCCTTCACGAGTGATACATTGGATACCGTACAATTCATGTTTGAAGAACAATGACATTTCTGCTGAATATTACATACATACAGATATGTACACTTGTCCAATAAACCATCCACTTCTCCAGGAGCTGAGAACACGTTGCATTTTTCTTCTTGCAGGAGACAGAAGTCGAACTTGACATGTACATACCTTTACCCAGAAGACTGTATATAGTGTTTTGTCTTATGTCAGCTCTTGTAAATCACTTTTACATAGTACAGTACTTGTTACTTGGCTAAGGAAGCAGTCCACAAGGCAAGCAGTTCTGAGCTGAAAGATTAATGTAAAGTATGTGCGTTTTCCCATGTAGTCCAGATGATTATTCCATTAGAACAGATGGATGGAGTATTTACTATGATTCTGATCAACTTGATGCATTTCGAGTATGAAAGATACAATAGTATCTTCCATACTGTGGTTCCACCATAAGGACATTGCTTTTGGGGTCAGACACTGGCCATGGTGGCCAAATGCCTATTGCCGAATTGAAAGTCCAGTACTATAAATAATATGTGGTAGGTGAGATTATACTTTGAAGTTTCTTAACGTTAAGAAACTTCTCTGCAAAGTTGGTTAACTGGCTCCTGTTTCCTCTGAGGCCCAGTTCACATTTGCGGATAGATTTCCATTTGGGGAGTTCACTTGAGAACCCCCTGAATGGAAACCTAATCCGCATAAAAAAATCGGTTAACTAAGGAAACCCACGGACCCCTTAGACTATATTGGGGTCCGTGTGGTTTCCAATCCATTTCCGCACAAAAAATGTGGAGAGAAAAGTGCTGATTGCTGGACTTTTCTCTCCACATTTTACATGAGTAATCTACAAAGTTAATACTTGTGGTGTCCATCAGCTTAGACTAAAACCGAAGCCCATACAAGAAGAGACTAGATACATAATAATAATTCCAAAACGTTTATGGAGCATAATGGTCATTCACACATTCTGCAACGTGAAATGTTGCGCTTAGTGTTGCTTTATACAGAATTCAGAGTAGGTATCTCAAAGTTGGATAGGTAAATAAGCCACCTATAGAAAAAAAATTGATTTTGAAATCCTGCATTCCTTCCAAATTCTATATCATATAAATTTGTTAAAGATCCCAAGCAATGGCCGTGTAGTTTTTGACACTCCCCAGCACTGGCCCCATACAATTTTATGCTCCCAGCATTGGCCCCACAAAGTTTAATGTTCCCCCATAGTGATAACACATATTTTAATGCCCCCTTGTGTAGTCCTATACATTTTAATTTCCCTCTAACAGTGGTCTCAGTACTTGCCTCATTGCTCCTGTAACGCTCTTTTCCCCCTCTCCGGGCACTCATATCTCAAAACCGTGCACTCGGAGCAAGGAAAGAGGGCAGGAGTTGCCTGGGAGTAAAGAGGTAAGTATCAACATTGAAACTGTGCCTTGCTTATAAGCCTCATGTTTGCAATCTATAAGGTTTGGAAGCTTTTAGAACCTAGTGTCCCCCATTCTGCTGGTCCAGTTGGATCAGGAGAACTGGGGAGGAAGCTGTGGGCCACAGATCGCAACCTCAGTTGGCGCTTGTTTGAGACCCCTGGTACAAAGAATAGACATGCTGCGGGAGCAAAGAGTCAATTGTAGGCCACAAGTTTTCAACCTATAAGCCTGGTAAGCTTTAGAACCAAGCCAGTGGTACTTTTCTCCCAAATTCTACTGATCAGCAGAATCGGGGAGAAGGCTGCAGGCTGAAGATCTCAACCTTGGGGGGAATAAATTTGAGACCCCTGGTTTAGAGAATAGACATGGAATTTTTTGACATTTAAGGGCCCCTTCCCTTTTTTGCTTTCCAAGTTGGGACAGATTTATAAGTGTGTGTTGGCAGGGGTGAACCTAGCTTTTATGCCGCCAGAGGCGGACGACAGAAAGCCGCCCCCCCTCCCCCGGGGCAGGGCGGAGTGGAGGGGGAGAGGTGGAGTGAAGGGGGCGGAGCGGACGAGGCGGCGTTAGCAGGCAGGGAGAGGACCTGCTCTCTGCCTGAGCATGAGGGGAGGCCGGTGGAGCAGCGCTGCGTCCACAGGGCCTCCCCAATCCACCGCTCGCTTCCCGTGTCGGGCTGCCGAAACGGTGACGCTAAGCCAGTCCAGGACAGCTTGTCCTGGACTGGCTTAGGTCAGCAAAAATGCCGCCCCCCCCCTGGGAGCCTGGCATAGCGCCGCCTAAAGCGGTCGCTTCAGGTCGCCTCATGGGAGGTGCGGTGCTGTGTGTTGGAGTAAAACTGGAATAACCGAGATCTATAAACTCTTTAGTTATCAATGCTTGAGATAATTGTAAAACATCTAAAGATGTGGAATTTTGTCTAAAAAAAAAATAATAGAGAAATAAAAAGTGATTTATTAATGGAGTTGTGGGAGTGACTACTTAGTAGAGTTGTGGGGCACAATTACAACAGGCCAGAGGTTTTTTTGGAGACATTCATCACGAGCCTTGCATTGTAATAAATATGTCTGTCCAACATCACTCAGATTAATAAGAGTTTTTACATTAGAATTTCCTACAACATTAAGACATCTTTCCTCTATGTAAATGAGAAGCCCTTAACTCCTTTCTACCAAAGCCATCTTTTGTTTCTAAGTTTTTACTCCCATTCCAAAAGCCATAATCCACAGGAGGACTTATTTTTTTGAGGGACAAACTGTACTTCACAATGGCGTTATTTAATATTCTGTGCAAAGTACTGGGAAGCTGAAAAAAATCAGAATAGTGAAGAATTGGGGAAAAAACCCAGAAATGTGACATTTTCTTACAGGTTTTTTATACAATATTCCCCTTATGGTAAAAATGCAACTTTTCCAATTCGTTGTAGGTCAGTCTGTTAGTGGCAATACCAAACTGGTTTAGTTTTTCTCATGTTTTAATACAGGTTATATAATAAAAAGTTGGATAACAAATAAGAATAGTACAAACTCAATAGTAATTTTGCTATGATACACCTGGGAGCCATAGTAGTTGAATACATGATATTGCCACTTGGGAGTAGGGTTGAGCCGATCTTGACTTTTCAGGATCGATTTTAAAATCCGATTTCCGATAATTTTTCATTCGAACCCGATCTCGATCCCAATTCAGATCCCAATGCAAGTCAATGGGATTTTTTTTATCAATCGGAGATCGGATTTTAAAAGCAATCCTGTTCACTATACAGCATACACTATACAGAGAGTGTGGGCGGGTTAGGAGAGTGTGGGCGGTTACTGGGAGGGGAGACGTCATGTCTCCCCGCCCTGTAACCGCCCACACTCTCCTAAGCCACAAGCCCCGCCTACTTAGCGCTTTAAACACTAATCTGGGAGGCGGGGCAGCGAGGCAAGAAGAAGGAGGGCACTGGAGCCGTCATCTCTAGAGGTAAGTAGCTGCTAGAGATTTAGTTTAGCCTCCCATTCGAACCAGAGGGTTAAGGCTGTGTGCCGGCTGCTTCCATTTATTCCTATGGAACTGCAGTGGAGCCTTCACACTGAGTATACAGCGTATACTCAGTGTGAAGGCTAAGCAAAGCATTGTGGGAAAAGAACACCGATCTCGATCCTACATAAAAAAGATCGTGTTCGGAATTCCGATGGCGATTGTGAAATTTTCTCGATCGCCGATCCGAGTCTGATTTTTTCCGAATACGATCGCTCAACCCTACTTGGGAGCTGTTCAGACCTTTAGTGTGGAGGAGAAGGTGTCTAAGATTAGAGAAGTCTCCAATCGCAGGGATTGCTGCAAGGTCTCTCCATATTTAGATACCCAACATCTGCAATTCTGCTACAGTAGATGTTGGGAAGAAGTTAATAGTACTTTGCTTTATTGTATACATTTTTGATGAAATGGATATTTCCTTGTTGATTCTGCTATTTAGTCATAGGCGGTCACACATATTAGATTTATGTCTGCTGGCCATCTGCTGTAAATTTGGTGTCTGGACTTGGGCAACACGGTGGCTCAGTGGTTAGCACTGCAGCCTTGCAGCACTGGAGTCCTGGGTTTGAATCCTGCCAAGGACAAAACATATGTAAGGAGTTTGTATGTTCTCCCCGTGTTTCCGTGGATTTCCTCCCTTACTCCAAAGACATGCGGATAGGGAATAAAAAGTACATTGTAAGCCCTATATGGTGCTCTCAATCTACATAAGAGAGAGAAAAAAAATATTTGGTGTCCGGACTTCCCTCCACATGTCATAGAAGGACCAGGCTCATGGAGTTCGGCATGCTTCATCTATTTCCTTATGCTTACACTCCTCCAATTGAGAGCACATACGCGTTCTGTTGAGCCAAATGGGAGGGGGGCAGAGGAATAACTTGAAATATCTGACCCAATGAAAAATATGTAATTGGACCATCGTTTACCATGTGTTATCTATAACTGATATATCTGATGTCTCCCTACGTTGTAGAGAGGTTTTAGAGCCCCCTTGAGGCTCCAGGGCCTGGTAGCATTTGCTCTCTCTGCACCCCCCTGTACCTATGCCCATGCGGGGTCGGGAGGGATATCTGTCAATCCAACATGTATTCAACCAACAGTTCTCCAAAATGTATTCTCTGGCCTCACTTTCACAGGTTTTTTCATTACATTGGTTTCTACATCCAGCTCTTGCCTCATGTACTAAGTATATCAGGGATTATTTCTTGCCTTCAATGGGAAACCAGCTCAGCACTTTGGGTCTTGTTTATTGCAATTAACAAATGCTAACGAGCTAAATTATAATTATTCTCTTAGGTAATCGGTGCATTGTTTTCTCATTAACAGAGGTGCTACTGTGCTTATGACTGTCAGAATAACGGAGGCCAATGTGCCTTTCAAAAATAATTAGGTGAAAAAAAAAAGTTTAGGTTTTTTTTCCTGCAGTTTTTGTTAAAGTTACCGTAACATGAAAAGGGTTCTCTGCGATTCCTCTTCATTTTTTGTAGCAGAATACAGCTTCTGATAAGGCCCAGATAGATGGGATTAATAAGTCGGGAGTCTCGGTCTGCCGAATCTATGGCTAAATCAGCTGCGGAATCTGTGGGAAGATTGAGGGGAATGTTTGTTGATTTTTTTTTTCAGCATATTTATATTATTTTTTAGGATATTTATAGCCTATCCTAAAAAATTCCCTGCCGTCGCCCTTTAATATTCCTTGCCTACCATGAATATTTTAGTAAATACTTAGTCATAGCAACTAAGAAGAAAAAGAAAGACTTCAGGATCATTTAGTTCTCTGTGTGGAGTGATCTTCACTTGGCCTGATGTTGATTATACAGCCTGACCACAGTTGGAGGAAGGACCTCCGATAGCGCTCCTTTTCACACTTGGGGTGAAGCATTCGGTCACTGACAGTATTGTCCAATGCTATCACGGTCTCATACATGGGATGGGAGTTGTTCTCCAGCATAGAACTCACCATGGACAGTGTTCTTCTGTCACCCACCACCTGTACTGGGTCCATGGGCTCCCCAGGACAGAGCTGGCCCTTCTAATTAGCCTGTTAAGTCTATTTCTATCTCTGGCTAGTATGCTACTCCCCCAGCAGGCCACTCTGAAGAAGATGGCTGATGCCACTACATATTTGAAAAAGGCCCTAAGAAGTGGCCCCTGGACTCCAAGGGCCCTCAGCCTTCTGACCAGGTAGAGCATATACTGGTACACATATTGATATATTTCCATATACGCTAATTGTATATGTTGTTGGTGTGCAATACACCGCCCGGGGTGGATATTTTTGTGTTTTTTTTATTATTTATCTAAATCAAAGTTAAAGGGGCTCTATCAGCAAAATCATGCTGATAGAGCCCCACATATGTGTGAATAGCATTTAAAAAGGCTATTCAGGCACCGTAAATGTTATATTACACTACCCCCCCCCCCCCCCGTTTTAAAATAATAACTAGAGATGAGCGAACAGTGTTCTATCGAACACATGTTCGATCGGATATCAGGGTGTTCGCCATGTTCGAATCGAATCGAACACCACGTGGTAAAGTGCGCCAAAATTCGATTCCCCTCCCACCTTCCCTGGCGCCTTTTTTGCACCAATAACAGCGCAGGGGAGGTGGGACAGGAACTACGACACTGGGGGCATTGAAAAAAATTGGAAAAAGTCATTGGCTGCCGAAATCAGGTGACCTCCATTTTAGACGAATAGTGGATTTCAAATCCGGGTCATATGAGAATGTGAACTTTGTGACTATGAGACAGGGATAGCTGTACAGGCAGGGATAGCTAGGGATAACCTTTATTTAGGGGGGAATGTTATTAAAAATAACTTTTTGGGGCTCTATCGGGTGTGTAATTGTGATTTTTGTGAGATAAACTTTTTCCCATAGGGATGCATTGGCCAGCGCTGATTGGCCGAATTCCGTACTCTGGCCAATCAGTGCTGGCCAATGCATTCTATTAGCTTGATGAAGCAGAGTGTGCACAAGGGTTCAAGCGCACCCTCGGCTCTGATGTAGCAGAGCCGAGGCTGCACAAGGGTTCAAGCGCACCCTCGGCTCTGATGTAGGAGAGCCGAGGGTGCACTTGAACCCTTGTGCACCCTCAGCTCTGCTACATCAGAGCCGAGGGTGCGCTTGAACCCTTGTGCACACTCTGCTTCATCAAGCTAATAGAATGCATTGGCCAGCGCTGATTGGCCAATGTATTCTATTAGCCTGATGAAGTAGAGCTGAATGTGTGTGCTAAGCACACACATTCAGCTCTACTTCATCGGGCTAATAGAATGCATTGGCCAGCGCTGATTGGCCAGAGTACGGAACTCGACCAATCAGCGCTGGCTCTGCTGGAGGAGGCGGAGTCTAAGATCGCTCCACACCAGTCTCCATTCAGGTCCGACCTTAGACTCCGCCTCCTCCGGCAGAGCCAGCGCTGATTGGCCGAATTCCGTACTCTGGCCAATCAGCACTGGCTAATGCATTGTATTGGCTTGATGAAGCAGTGCTGAATGTGTGTGCTTAGCACACACATTCAGCTCTACTTCATCGGGCTAATAGAATGCATTGGCCAGCGCTGATTGGCCGAATTCCGTACTCTGGCCAATCAGCACTGGCTAATGCATTGTATTGGCTTGATGAAGCAGTGCTGAATGTGTGTGCTTAGCACACACATTCAGCTCTACTTCATCGGGCTAATAGAATGCATTGGCCAATCAGCGCTGGCCAATGCATTCTATTAGCGTGAACTGAGTTTGCACAGGGGTTCTAGTGCACCCTCGGCTCTGCTACATCAGATTGCTACATCTGATGTAGCAGTGCCGAGTGTGCATCAGATGTGTAGTTGAGCAAAACTGACTCAGCACTGCTAAGTCTGCATTCGCATAGGAATGCATTGGCCAGCCTTCGGCCAATCAGCGCTGGCTCTGCCGGAGGAGGCGGAGTCTAAGGTCGGACCTGAATGGAGACTGGTGTGGAGCTATCTTAGACTCCGCCTCCTCCAGCAGAGCCAGCGCTGATTGGTCGAGTTCCGTACTCTGGCCAATCAGCACTGGCCAATGCATTTCTATGGGGAAAAGTTAGCTTGCGAAAATCGCAAACTGACAGGGATTTCCATGAAATAAAGTGACTTTTATGCCCCCAGACATGCTTCCCCTGCTGTCCCAGTGTCATTCCAGGGTGTTGGTATCATTTCCTGGGGTGTCATAGTGGACTTGGTGACCCTCCAGACACGAATTTGGGTTTCCCCCTTAACGAGTTTATGTTCCCCATAGACTATAATGGGGTTCGAAACCCATTCGAACACTCGAACAGTGAGCGGCTGTTCGAATCGAATTTCGAACCTCGAACATTTTAGTGTTCGCTCATCTCTAATAATAACCTAAAAAAGAATGTGCTCTACTTACGGAACGTGCACCCTGGGCGGGCATTCTGGGTGTGTCTTTATCTTCTTCCCCGCCTCTTCTTCCTCCGATGTCCTCCGGTCCCGTCCTCCTCCGGCGCTTGCTCGCGGACACTGATAAAAAAAAAAATAGCTTGGGCGCATGCGCAGTAGTACACGGCTTCTACTACGGCTACGGAAGAAGAGGCGGGGAAGAAGATGAAGACACACCCAGAATGCCCGCCCAGGGTGCACGTTCCGTAAGTAGAACACATTCTTTTTTAGGTTATTATTTTAAAACGGGGGGGTAGTGTAATATAACATTTACGGTGCCTGAATAGCCTTTTTAAAGGCTATGCACGCATATGTGGGGCTCTAGCAGCCCCTTTAAGCTTTACCCTTTTTATAGGTTTCTCTTTTTCCTAGTCTGTGACCCCCTGGTGACTGTAGTGCCCCCGTATCTGCCATGTGTAAGATATGTGTATTCAATTGCAGTGAAGGTTTGGGAATATGTGAAGGTTGTTAGAGATTTTGGTGTTTTGCTGTGTAAGGAAATGGATTTTCTTACGTCGTGGACATCCGCTATCAATTTTTACATCTGCTATATTGATGCAGTAAAGCATGAAAACCTAAGTAAAACAATTAAGCGTTAATTGCTGTAAACTAAACATGGAAATATCTGATGGGGCACTTGGACGTATGTTCAATGTTATTTACTAATTGCAGTTGTCACATTGAGCCAGCAACATATTTACAGTGAAGGTCTCCTGGGCTTTCCAACCCTAGAAGCAATTGATGTAAATTTAATTATCATTCAGATTATCTCATCAAGCATTTCTAACTCTCTCACGTTTTCCGAGCATCGGCTTTTCCGAAACCCGTTTTCTGAATGCCTTGTTCTCGTTAACCCTCTGGCACTCATTGAGTTAACTACGGCCACCTCTTGGAAACCAAGTAATCCCTAACTTCATGTAAAAGTGATACAGAGAGTGACATGACGGAGACACAAGGCAAGCTTTACTTTAGGTTAATATTTAATCTGGATTGACATGCTTATTACCAAAACACTCAAATGCTCTTATACCTGCCATCTATAATTACTGCCTCGAAGAACCGGGGACGGAGGCATCATTACCCTATTGTTTTCCATAGAAGACATCTAGAAGTGTAAAGGAGTTGTCTCTTCTTTCAAGTTTTGGAGGTTTTTTTGCTGTAAAGTTTGTAAAATTTAAAACTATAAAAAGTATACATCTTAAGAACAATTCTTAAAGAGTATAGAAGTTTTCATGAAAAGTAGAAATATGTGCAGGGTCTTGATGGGAAGTCTGTTCTATGACTTTATAAAGTTTCATACCTAATGTTCTATCAGTTTTCCTGTTGCTAGTATCCCCATTATGGCTGCAGCACATTTTACATTTGTCTCTTACGCAGTGTAGAAAAAAAATTGCTGTCTGTTCCTACCTTTTCCATTACTGATACTGTTCTGCCAGGAGTAACTGTAGAATAACAAACAAATAGCTGAAAAACAAGTGACCATAATATAGGAGACCCAGGAACAATGGACTACAAGCAAGCAGCTAAAACAAAGGAAAAAAAAAACAATCTATGAGCACAGTCAATAAAGCTGTTTTCTGTTTGAATAATATCCCATCTGTAAGCACACGAGCGACACATGCAGCCAGAAGTAGATACAAGTACATAGTGAAATTTGCAGAATGGTCAATGCTTTACACAGAGCAACGGTTTACAGACCCTTCTGTTCTCTGTTATTTTTTGGAATGGGTGTCTTTGCTATGGGTCCACATATTTCATTTTTTTTTAATGTAGATTGTGAGCCTTATATAGGGATCACAATGTACATTTTTCCTATCAGTAGGTCTTTGTCGATGTTGTTCCTGGTGGGATTTAAGCCCAGGACTCCAGCGCTGCAAGGCTACAGTGCTAACCACTGAGCCACCGTGTTTTCCCAGGTCCACATATTTCTATGCATCAGCCATTGAATTGTAACATTCCGTTCCCAACATTGATCTTTCCACATAACCCAAATCCTATAAATACCAGTAGAGAATTATTACAGTATGTGTTCTAGATTCTCATTAACCTTTTTGGGATTGTGTATTTTTATGAGATTATTTTAGATCTTGACTATTTTATATCTATTTATATGGTGCAAGGAGAGATGTTCTATCAATAAACGGCAGAAATATAAATTAGAGCAGAATCCCGCTATAGTCTACGGCCGCCGTCTTATTGTTTTTATTTACAGTATTCGGTGCGGCTGAGTTCACCAGCTCCTGCCCTGCATGTCTTAGCCGCTTCCCCTGACCACTGGCCATCTGCTACATTACAGACACATTTCCTTCAGGGATGCATGCCTTAACAAATTTTTATCATCACTGTCATATCAACTCAGCATTTTCCTGTCATCTTTCCTTTCTGATAAACTGTTTCGGAATTGACGGCTGTCACAAACATGCTTAGGTAGGAATTTAGAAGATTCACTAACTGACCAAGGTTAAATCTCTCCACCGCTGACTGATTTTATGTGCTTCCTTTGGGCAGCCGCGCAGACCTGCGAAGTTAAACTATTCACCTGTCTCAGACATCAAATATTATTAGTAGTTATGTTAAACCTGATTTACGCGGCGCTACCGGATTAATATTCAACAGCTTCCCGGCTTCTATTTATTATATTGGTTCAGGAAAGAACATTTTTATGTATTTTTTTGGCTATTTTGTTAACGTTTTATTTCTGAACAAGATATTCTTGTAAATATTTAACCTGTGCTGTTCCATGCATCTACTCATGGTGTGCAGAGGCAGAGGGGATACTTATGAAAAATGGCGTATTCAATAGAGATGAACAAGTAGTATTCGATCGAGTAGGTATTCGATCGAATACTACGGTATTCGAAATATTTGTACTCGATCGAATACTACTAGCTATTCGCAGTAAATATTCGATTCAGAGCCAGCGTTGATTGGCTGAATGCTATACAGTGTATAGCTGGCAGCTTGCGGTTATGAGGGAGCTGACTTTTTCTCCTAGGAATGAATTGACCAGCGTTGATTGGCCAGTGTACAGCATTCGGCCAATCAACGCTGGTTCTGCCGGAGGCTCGTCTGTGAGGAGGCGGAGTCTAAGATCGGACCACAGCAGGCTACATTGTGAAATGTAGAATAGCTGAAACCCAGGATTTGCGATAGAAATAAGCCCAAATCCAGTAATTGTGCTAAAATTAAAGGTAGTCCATAGAGATGAGCGAGTAGTATTCGATCGAGTAGGTATTCGATCGAATACTACGGTATTCGAAATACTCATACTCGATCGAGTACCACTCGCTGTTCGAATGTAAAAGTTCGATGCAGAACCAACATTGATTGGCCAAATGCTATACAGTCGGCCAATCAATTCTGGTTCTTCTCCTACCTTTAGAAGTCTTCTCCGTGCAGCTTCCCCGCGGCGTCTTCCGGCTCTTCATTCACTCTGCCAGGCATCGGGCCTGGGCAGAGCCGACTGTGCATGTCTGCTTGTAGTGCGGGCATGCGTAGTCGGCTCTGCCCAGGCCCGATGCCTGGCAGAGTGAATTCAGAGCCGGAAGATGCCGCGGGGACGCTGCACGGAGAAGACTGCTCGGAGGATCCAGCCCAACCCTCACTCGTGGACTTGGTAAGTATAATTTGATCGAATGTTGCCTACCCCTGAAACGAGCATTTTACCCCCATAGACTATAATAGGGTTCGATATTTGATTTGAGTAATCGAATATTGAGGGGCTACTCGAAACAAATATCAAACCTCGAACATTTTACTGTTCGCTCATCTCTAGTAGTCCATCAATAGAACCCTATGCCAATAGAACCACACTCTCTCTGGAATCTTGGTACGTGATTCCATTAACATAGGTAATCGGTGTTGGTGCTGAGCCAAGAATTTATTCCATATGGCTAGCAGATACTTAGAACATGAGCGGTCGATGGTACCTGAGGGAAGAACTGCAATTGTAGAATAGGATATGCTCAACTGAAGCAGGAACATATAGCCAGCCATCATATAGTTATATTTCCCAACCATTGACTTTCTAGAACATATATAGAAGAATGTTTCCAGCTCAAGTGTTGACTAAAAGAAGGACCTATGAAGGCCACAACCATCAAACATGGGACCTTTCATCCATTATTTAGGTATAGCTTTTGTTAGCAACTTCTAAAAATCATGAAAACGGAACATCAAGAAGGCAGGAAAATCATAGAAGAACATCATAGAATATCTGTAGAAGTATAGACAACTTAAAGATGTATTTGAAATACAGAATGCAGAAGTCTGATGAGGATGTAACTTATTATACCACCATATATGAGTCAGGGACTAGTGACCAATCTTTTCATTTCTGATGATGGAATTGTATATGGCATGTTTAATAGAGATGAGCGAACACTAAAATGTCCGAGGTTCGAAATCCGACTCGAACAGCCGCACACTGTTCGGCTGTTCGAACGGATTTCGAACCCCATTATAATCTATGGGGGGAAATGCTCGTTTCAGGGGTAGGCAAAATTCGGTAAAATTATACTTACCAAGTCCACGAGTGACGGTCGGGCTGGATTCCCCTTGAAGTCTTCTCCCGACGCAGCGCCCCCGCGGCGTCTTCCGGCTGGAATTCACTCTGCCTAGGCATTGGGGCCTAGGCAGAGCCAACTGCGCATGTGCGGTCGGCTCTGCCCGGCCCGACGCCTGAGCAGAGCCGACTGCGCATGCGAGGCCGGATACCTAGGCAGACTGAATTCCAGCCGGAACACGCCGTGGGGACGCTGCACGGAGAAGACTTCTAAAGGTAAGAGAAGAACCAGCGTTGATTGGCAGAATATATAGCATTCTGCCAATCAATGCTGGTTCTGCATCGAACCTTAAACTTCGAACAGCTAGTAGTGTTCGATCGAGTATGAGTATTTTGAATACTGTAGTATTCGATCGAACACCTTATTGAAAAAATGATTACGTATGGCTTTGACAAAAAATCAGGTGGATTCACGACTGGCTTAATGATCGGGCACAACGAGTAATACTAAATGGCTACACATCGAACTGGAAGAAAGTCAAAAGCGGGGTGCCGCAGGGCTCTGTTCTGGGCCCAGTACTTTTTAATATCTTTATAAATGATCTGGACGATGGAATTATTGGGGAACTCATAAAATTTGCAGATGATACGAAGATAGGAGGAATAGCCAACACTAGAGAGGAGAGAGAGAGTATTCAAAAGGACTTAGACACACTGGAACAATGGGCTAAGGCGAACAAAATGGTATTTAACAGGGACAAATGCAAAGTTCTACATCTGGGTAACAGAAATGTAAAAAACATATATAGTATGGGAGGAATAGAACTAAGTGATAGCATAGGGGAAAAGGACTTGGGCATAATAGTAGATCACAAATTCAACATGAGCCAACAGTGCGGTGCTGCTGCAAAAAAGGCTAATAAAATTCTGGGATGTATTAAGACAAGCATTGAATCTAGATCAAGAGAGGTCATTATTTCGCTGTACTCTTCCCTGGTCAGACCACACCTGGAATACTGTGTACAGTTCTGGGCGCCTCAATTCAAGAAAGACATCGATATATTGGAGCAAGTCCAGAGAAGAGCAACCAAAATGGTGGAAGGTCTGCAAACCATGTCCTATGAGGAGCGGCTAAAAGAACTGGGATTGTTTAGTTTGCAGAAGAGAAGGCTGAGGGGAGATTTAATAGCAGTCTACAAATATCTGAAAGGTAGTCACAGTGCAGAGGGATCTCCCCTATTCTCATTAGCACAAGGAAGTACAAGAAGCAATGGGATGAAACTAAAGGGAAAGAGATACAGATTAGACATTAGGAAAAACTTTCTGACAGTGAGGGTAGTGAGAGAGTGGAATAGGCTGCCACGGGAGGTGGTGGGCGCTCCATCAATGGAAATCTTCAAGCAGAATCTGGATAAACATATAGCTGGGATGATTTCGGAAAACCTGCACTCGCAGGGGGTTGGACCCGATGGCCCTTGAGGTCCCTTCCAACTCTACCATAAGATAAGATAAGATAAGATAAGACCTACTCGATCGAACACTACTCGCTCATCTCTAATGTTTAACTAATAATTTAGACAGCTGAAATATAAGGCTGTGTGAACATGGTTCTATTATAATGCTGTTCAAACTTCTATGTGATAAGACTTCCTTAGTCTGTGGGACCATACACAATGCAAGAGAATAACAATATTTCCATTACATACCATGCTACTAAGGGAAGATACCTCCATAATATGGTGCCGTACCTCTGTCTCAGATTTCACAAGAGATGTACACATTGCAAACCATTGGCCTAAGGCATTGATCTTCAATTAGTGGCTCTCTAACAGCCGTGGGCTCTCTGGGCATGCTGGAAATTATAGTTTTGTAACAAAGTTACAGTTTCCAGTTAAAGTTTCCAGTCTCCGATTGGAAAGTAATGGTCTATGGTTGGGCATGTACATTAGTTAAAAATTGACTAGATGATTATTGTGGACTAGCCAATCATCTAATGAGAATAGGGCTCAACTGATTCTCCCATAATGTTAGATGTCATGGGAG
This sequence comes from Leptodactylus fuscus, assembly GCF_031893055.1. Lineage (NCBI taxonomy): Eukaryota > Metazoa > Chordata > Amphibia > Anura > Leptodactylidae > Leptodactylus > Leptodactylus fuscus. The sequence continues at coordinate 66,585,029 of NC_134275.1, forward strand.
AGAAGGATTGGGCAGCCGCATTCCAACCATTATCTTCAGGAAAGATACACTGCTGTCACAGGCGTGCACCCCTTAACCCATTCAGAACTTAGGCATGTACAGCCAGGCCAGGTTTTCACTATATGTGCATGTAATGGGTGTTGGGATGAACGTCTATCCACTGAACACTAAGACTTAAGGTAATTGTTCCATTATGGACACTTATGGACACTTATCCCCTATCCCAGGCTTGCTAATGATCAGGAGGACAGAAGGCCAAAATACCCATCAGGCCTCCTTGTCAATGGAACTCCAGTTGTGTTGGTGTGACTGTCACTCCTATTGTGTCTATGGAGCTACAGGCTCCACTAGAGATTACACTCTCAGCAGTGCCCCATACAAGTGAATGGAGCACCGGTCACAAAAGTATACTGGCACTCCATTCACAAGGAGACCTTACAGAAAGTTTCATTCCCCCATCCTCCTGATCACTGAGAGATTGGTTTCCCAGTAATCAGATATTTAACCCCTTGCCCTGTGGATTGGAAATAACTGTCCATAATGGGTCAACCTTAACTTGTCACTTGAAAAATGTCCTATCAGTGGCATGTTATAGATCAGAGGAAGATGAGCAGATTGATATACAAGATTGATGGGAAATGATTCAGTATAATTTTATCATTTGTCCATTGTAGTTTATGTGCTGAGGAGTCAAGGAGGCGGTCCTATCTCTGATAGGACCCACCTACTTAACGTATTAGCAAAGAAATTGCTGAATTTTTCCACGCCATCTACTCATCTCCTCCTGCTCTATATCATCCTATCTGTAGTTTGTGCACCATGTTCATGTTCCCTTTAATCCCTATATGCAGCAAGTATAGAAGTAGATTATGTAATGCAGCGTCTGCCATAAACTAAAATTGCCAATTTTGGTAAATTTCGACTATATTAGTGGTAGTGACCTGTCCAGGTGTCCTCATCTCTCATCTCCTAAGCCCAGAACAACTCTGGACTTTGTGCTTGATTTCCTGCGGCGTGTTAGGTTTTCCTTTCTGCTTTCCATCCCGATTTGCTCTCAACAAATGTCAGTTTCTGCTATTTTGGTAGTTTTTCATTATCATGATTGACAGACCGTCTCCTTGTAGTCAGGTAGTTGAATTTCTAATGAGAATATGTTGTGTTTATTATTCACAAAATTTTGTAAGCCATTGAACTGTATCATTGCATAATTACGCCTTAAATGTGCGGTAATATGACATTACACACTTACCTTTTCAGCATTTTGCTGAATATTATTTAGGAGTCAGTTTCAGAACTGCCAAAAATTCGCTGAGAATACCATTAGCCTAGAAATGCCAGCTTGACACAGTGCCGACAAGTAGGCACCAGAAAACTGCATTTGATGGTTGTACAATATTTATGGCTTTTTTTCAGAAATTGAAAATGCTGGATCTTGATGTGGCCTAAATCCTTCAATATTGATAAATGTCTTCATTTGTTGTCTAACGTGTGAAAAATTGTATGTTGCATCCTAAGTATTAACACGTAGAAAGTGAAGAACGTGTAGGCGATCGCTTTGCTAACTTGTCCATCTACATGCCCATTTACAAAGGTCTAATGTGATGGAATATTTTGGATGGATACTTTATGGTTATTCTGTCTGTTCCCATTTATTTTTTTCAGCTTTAGGTTTTAAAGGATTTTACAGGACTTCAAAATTGATGATCTATTATTACGATATGTAGAGGTCAGACATCCAGGACTCCAGTGGATCAGCTGGGTGAAGCTGCAGCAGCCCTTCCTGGGCACCATTTCTTGGACCATGTGATGTCATGTTCATTAGTCACATGGCTTATGATCGTAACTCAGTTCCATTTAAGAGAATAGGCTGTGCTAGTAGCCTTGCAGTGCTGGAGTCCTGGGTTCGAATCTCGCCAGGAACAACATCTACAACATCTGCAAGGAGTTTGTATGTTCTCCTCATGTTTGCGCAGATTTGCTCCCATTCTACAAAGACATACTGATAGGAAAAAAAAAGTACATTGTGGGGCAACACGGTGGCTCAGTGGTTAGCACAGTAGCCTTGCAGTGCTGGGGTCCTGGGTTCGAATCTCACCATGAACAACATCTGCAAGGAGTTTGTATGTTCTCCCCATGTTTGCGCGAATTTCCTCCCATTCTACAAAGACATACTGATAGGAAAAAAAAAAAGTACATTGTGGGGCAACATGGTGGCTCAGTGGTTAGCACAGTAGCCTTGCAGTGCTGGGGTCCTGGGTTCGAATCTCGCCAGGAACAACATCTGCAAGGAGTTTGTATGTTCTTCCCGTGCGCCCCTTAGTTCGGCAATCCAACTAGTCCCAGAGGTGCTCGATAGGGTTCAAGTCTGGGCCTGATTGTCACTGTACCAAGCCATGGTAGACCTCGCTACATGACAGCTGGCGTTGTCATCCTGGAACTAACATAGGTCTGACCCATAGAACCACCATAATATAGGAAGCACACTGTTATCTAAAATAGTGCAATAGGCATCAACGTTGCGTTTACCATGCACTGGGACCATACAGGGAGAAACACCCTCAGACCATAACTCCACATCCGCAGAACTTTACTAGGTGTCCAAATACTTATTGGTAGACCGTGTATAAGTAGCTGTTTATCACGGCTTTGCCTTGCTCTTTTATGTCATTTAGGGCCCAATAGTTTCCGTCTACACCCATTTCTGCCTAACACTAAACATAGCAAATTATTTTTAACTTCTAATTGCATTTTTAATGAAATAGCCATAGAAAATCTCATTTATGGAGAGCACACAAGACTTATTTAAGGCATGTATTATCTCCCCCACAGTACCATTTCCCCTGCGTGTGAACAATTTTGCTTAAAGCGAAAGATGTGTCTTTGCCCAATAGCATTAAATCTTTTCCTGCCAAATGTGTCTAGCAGTCTATTGCAACTCGCGTTGTACAATTCCCTCTGGCAGGAAAGGGCTTAAGGCATTATTAAATGGTGTATTCCCTGCAATATTGAAATGCATAGTGCTGTAAAATTAACAGTCTGTATCGCCCTCCTTTGTCATGTATCTCAGGCTTGCTTCCCTCTCCAGTCTGACACATTTCATCTCCTCTCATTAGCCATGTCTGCCCCGTGAGTCGAATATAGCCTATTTGTGTGGGGGAGATGTACAACAAGCCGCAATCTAATCTGTATTATTCCTGACTTTTTGTGCTATGTTCCTGTTGTGTAAATACAGTTATTTTACAGCGTGTTCCGTGACTTTTTAGAAATGACCATTTTTCACAGCGGGCTTTGCCGCCAAGACCATTGGTTGGTCTGATCTTTTGCTAAGCATGTGTTTGGCTGTCAGTTTACTATAGGGGAAAAAAAAGTAATTTAATGAAAGATAAGGAAAAAAAAGTCCGTACACTTTGCGTTGCGAGATGAAATGCAATTATTTTCCGAATACAGCTACCAGCGTAAACATGTTTAGGATCTCAGGAGGGGTCTGCATTCATCTTGTCTGTTTGTTGGAATATGCCCAGTGACTTCTAGAAGAGAAGATTCTTTTGAACTTTGAAGAAAGGTTATTTATATTGTTTCTACACATTTAATGGTTGCTGGATATATATATATATATATATATATATATATATATATATATACAGATGCAGCAAAGTTAACCCGAACTTCTGCAATTGGTTAAACCGCTGCAGCGAGATATCTTATCGGAGAAGACGACAATATATGTATTTTAGTGGTTACTGCAAAAAAAAAAAAAAGAAGAGAATTGTAGCAAAATCCGCCAACTTCCATCGACTTCTACTAAAAAACACAGTTTCTCTATCCTACAGACTAAGTATACAATAGGTATCTGGTCACATCTTGTTATGGCTATATGCTTGGCATAACACAAATACGTCTTCCTTCTCTTGGCTGGACATGTTTAGTTATATCTGTCTTGATCAACTGTTTCGGTATAGGTTGTATCAAAGATTGGTTTCTTAAGAATGCTTTGTGTCTTTTGTGAATTGTAGTCTTTCAAGGGTTTCGCCAGCATGTTACGATATTATATTGAATTGACTTCATGAGAAGTTGAAGTCCTTAAAGGGATTCTATTAATAAAATCACATTTTTTCTCGATCACATGTAGGAATAGCCTTAAGACTATCCTTCTCCTACCTTTAGATGTTTTCAGCGTGCTGCCATTTGTTAGAAATCCCAGTTTTCATCTGTATGCAAAAGAGTTCTCTCGCAGTAGTGGGGGCGGGCCCCAGCACTCAAACAGCACTGGGGGCGTACCCAATGCTGCGAGAGAAATCTCCAGTGATGCTTCTATCTTCTTCAGGAACGGCCTCTCTGCACGTCTTCTTCCGGAGCTGGGTTCAAACATCTAGGCCTCTAGCAGAGCAGATTGCGCCTGCCTGCAGCCACAAGAAAAATGGCTGCTTACACATTAAGTAAGCGGCCATTTTCTTGTTGGCGTGTGCAGTTGGCTCGGCCCAAGGCCTAGAAGTTTGAACCCAGCTCCGGATGAAGATGGAGGCGGCACTGGAAATTCCTCTCGCAGCATTGGGGACTCCCCCAGCACTGTTTGAGTGCTTATGACCGCCCCCAGTGCTGCGAGAGAACTCATTTGTATACAGACAAAAAACGGGTTTTCTACTGAGAAAAAATGTGATTTTAATAATGGAGACTCTATCATTAAAAAAAAATAAAAAATCAATTTTTAGAAAGGCTGTTCTTCTCCTATCTTTATTTTTCAGCTCCACACCGCCTTTTTTGAGTTTTGTCTTCTATCTTCACTATGCAAATTGGTTCCCCTGTGCTCAATTCACAGGTTCGTCATAGGTTCCTGCGCCGCCTCTTTCTTCTACTTCTAATGCATTTCCTCCTCTTCCTTCATGAGAGCACCTCAAAATGGCGATGGAACATGCACAGTTGGCTGCTCTACCAGTCATTTTGCGGTGGTCTCTTACCTGAGACAACCATAAAATTGCAATGGAACATGCGCTGTTGGCTGTTCCACTAGCCATTTTGTGGTGGTCTCGTATAAGAAGAGGAGGAAACGCGTCAGCCCAGAAGAAAGATGCGGAGCTGGAATGGATGACAATGCTGTGCTCAGAAACGCTCCCTTTGCTTTCTGAGCACAATTAGCATAAAGAAGAAAGGAAGAAAAATGCAAAAACGGTGGCATGGACTTTCAAGATAAAGGTAAGAGATGAAAAACCTTTCTAAAGGCTATTCCTACGTGGGTTTTAGTTTAAAAACAGTTTGTTTTTTTATGATCGACTCCCTGTAACCAAACTGGAGCTAAATGCAGAATGAATACATCTGTACATTGGGGAAAGTATCTGGCTTATGTGCTAATCCTACTTATAGGGTTCTATTCTCCAAAAGTCTGGCCGTTTAGCCATCTTGAGGCTGGTATTTGTTGGTATACCTATTTTTTAGGGGAGTGGTATGGAATATCTATGTAGACTGTGCTATTTCATGCAACAGCTTGAAACCTATACATTGGACTTGACTCTCTGGTCAAAAGGGAGTCAATGGAATCTAGTCAATGGCAACGGGATCCAACTATATGGGCATGATTGTGATGGTTAATTCATTGAAAAAATTTAAGAGGGGCTCGGACGCCTGGGATTTTTGGCAGCTGGGGTTCACTTCATTGAGCCTTTGGTTGAACCGGTGTCTATTTTTTCAGATCTATCACTAACTATGTAATTATTTATGTTCTATAGTATTTTTTAAAAAATCAAATAAAAAAATTCTGTTCGTTTTGTCGATTTTTGCGCAGGCGACATTACACAATAATATCTGCTAGCTTAGAAAAGTAGTTAAAATGAAAGAGAATCAGAAAAGACCTAAGCATCCAGATGTTTCCCTATGATGTATTCTGATGTGAATCTTTGCCAGCTCAAGATAGTTACTATCATAATGCCTTAGGCATACTCCACTAACTCCGACTAAAGCAGAGATAATGCAATAGAATTTTAAATACCTTTTTAAGACAATGCTTTGAATCCAGCTCAGCATTACTGCAGTTATTACAGGGAGTGTGCTGAAAATATTTTCTTTCAGCGATTTCAGCATTTTTCTTGAAATATTTCCAAGCTACTTGATACAGTAGACAGCCGCGTCGGTGATGGATTACACTTCCATTCCATTTTGCTCGGTTTTCTAAAGTTTAAAGAGTAAATGCTGTGTGTAGTTAAAGCAAATAAATATCAACATGAACTTCTGTATTTGTAGAATTGTTCCAGAATTAAGTACGCTGACATTTGTATCTTATTTTATCAGAACTTACCGAGTAAAGGTTTATTTTAGGGAGTTGGATAAAGCAATGAGCCAAAACTAACAGCCTGCTTTACGGAAATCCCACCGGGTTCTTATCTTATTGAAGTCTATGCATATTGAAGGTGGTAACTGTCTGGTGGATTATTTGTAGTTCAAGTACTTCCAATGTATAATAGAAGTTACTTCTCCATGTAGAAATATATGAGTCCCATCCAAGCACATGGTCAGGGCTCATCAATTCCTTCTTTATCTTCTCCAATGTCCGTCTTGTATATCTGATTCTGAAATAAAGATGGTTAATATGTGGCTTGGCCCTTCACTCTCTCACCTCTAGCTGTGTTCCTTCTTCCTTCTGCCAGTCCTATAAGGAGTGTGTCTGTAACCAGTCCTCCATTCTAGCAGCAATACACTCTCTGAACCTCACCTGCCTCCAAAATCCACGTTTCCTGGCACTTACTATCCAATTCACCTTTTTTTTTATTAGTCGGTACCCAGTGTGGGCAATGTAGCTTGGTAGAAGCAGTGGCGCAGACCCAAACGGTCAAGGCAAGGACACAAAATATGCAGCAAATGGTTTATTTAGAAAAAAAAAACAAGAAAATAAATTAACCTTGATTTCAGGCACAAAATGTGCAAAACAAAATATAACCTTAACTTCAGGGAAAAATAAAACAAAACCTGCTCGTCTGAGCACTAACTAAATAAAGGTATTCTAACTGTACGTGTGGCTTACTGCCAGCCACACAGTCAAAACAAAACACAACAGAGGCTGTGATCCACTCTGGTCTCTCACCAGATAACAGGGTGTTGGGACAGAACCCGGCAACTCCACTCTCCCCCAGGAACTGCACTGAAGTGCAAGTTCTGGAGCCTTTTATGGCCCAGTAACAAGCCTGTGACCCACACCAGGGCTGCAGCTTATTCAAGATCCACCCTTGACCACACATATGTCAGGAATCTTCAGCAGATATACTGTGACTCTAGCACTCTGCCTGTCACCTTCTCACATCAGTTATCACATACTTTGTAAGGATTCTCTCCCCCTCCCCCTATTCTAGTCCCTAATACCTGCCTCTGAGTAATGAGCAACAAGGTGTTTTTTGTTCTAAATTCTTTTAAAGTTGGATGAACTTGTCTTCCCATCTGCTATCAGTCCTGACCTTCTACTGTGCCTGTACTCTGCCTGCCCTGACTTTGACCTGTCTGCTATTGGGATTGATCTCTGCTTTCCCTGACCTCAGTTGCTTTACCAAGATTGTTGTCTTCTGTCTTGGTGTCTTATATCTTTACAATTTTGTTTACTTAGATAGCACCATCGTATTAAGCAGCACTTTTCAAATACATTGAACCTACAAAATTCTCAACACTAGTGATAAATTGCTCCAAGATTCCCACACAAATAACAATTGTACCAATCTGGAATCCATGCTAGCACATCAAATAATAGAACGTAACATAATATATACTTGTAATATACATTGTCAAACCTATCAATATGTCTTTGGAGTGAGAGAGGAAACCAGAGTAGCCAGAGGAACGCCATGTAAACACCAGCAGTTGCTAATTGAAACTATCCCTTAGATCCTGTTCTCCATTTTGACCAAATCCATAACAATCTAGTATAATCTCATTATACTTATTACATTATAATCTCATATTCATACCATATATTTAATTGGTCCGTGGGAAAGGGGAACACTGCTTACTGCCTAAATGGGACCTCTCATTTTGAAAGTAAAATTCCATAGCTCCCATGCATCTACTGTCAGGTACTGGGCATGAGTAGACCACAGCTATGCTTGCATCTCTTCTTTGCCTGGAATCCTGACATAAATACTCTCTATACTGCACTGATGTCCTCCATGACCTCCTGGTGGGATTACAATGAGATTGGCAGTGACATAACTAAAGTCTTGTGGGCCTTGGTGCAATCTTATGTCCAAGACCCCCTACCTCATCCCTACAGTGAATTCTTGATAATCATGGTTATGGTGGCTTAGCGTGGTTAGAACAATCGGTGGGTCTCTTTGGGTTACGGGAAGCTGAAATCTTAATACTGATTCCAGTGCTTATGGAGCCCCTAAGGCTCCTGGGCCCTAGTGCCACTCCACCCTTTGCACCTCCTCAAGTTACACCCCTAGAGATTGGGTGTATACATAAAATCCAATGTTAGATTTCAGTATGAAGGTAGGACAGAGGTGCCAAAAGGAAAAGGCCTCCATGCAAGGACATATATAACAGTATATGAACTTGTTGGTATGGACTAAATTAGCATAGATCAATCCCTTACACTGCATCACTCTAGCAATCTACCAAGTAATTGTGAACTATGCTTTGTTCTCAGTCCCTAAATACTACCTCATATAGAGTAGGAAGTTGCTTTACATTGACAATTGATACCATTAGCTAAAGGACCCCTCTGCAGCTGCACAGGTTGCACATATGGAACTGTATGTCCATCCTGGCCCCGTTCTGCCCAATACAGGAAGCCCCCTACTCCCATTGCCTATGTTTCCAGATAACTTGGATAAATCTACAGTAAGGCTGAAATTAAATAAAATCATTAAGATAATTCTGATAAGGGATGTAAAGTCTAGTATATTATCCCCAGACTCGACACGTGAAGGGTCTAAGATGTGCATTTATAAGCTCCATATCCTTGTTCTGCCGGTTTACAGCAATTTTCCCTTTGGCCATCAATTCCATTCTGGGAACAGGGTCGGAGGGCTAATGAGACAGTAGGGAGTTGACTTATGATGGGGTATATAGAGAACTAACAAGTAACCGGGATTATAATAGAGACATATATGAAGAATTGGTCATGATAGAAATTGTACAGTATATGAAATGGTGTGAGGATAATGAAATACAGACCATATCAACTATAAATTACTGTACAGTCTTGGAAACCAAAGTATGCAAAGGTGCATGAGCAAATAACATACATCTCCTATAATAAGGAGCACAGAGGTATATGCCGGCACATAGAAATACCAACTACTGAGAAATACGCTCATTAATTGCATCGGAGCAGCTGATACATTGACTTCATGGTGACATCAGAGAAGAATACTTAGTCATTAATTATGATGGCCCGAACCAGCGGCATTTTATTTATTTAGACTTGACAGTTCCAGTCTTCGCTCTAGCAGATTGTCCGTGTCTGGTTACCGTACAGTGTCTCCGAGAGATAATTGAATATAGGTCCTGGGTATCATATACAAGTCTTTGGTAGAATATAGACATTTGGGATTGTTGTTCAGACAACACCAGCACCAAAGTTCTGCCGCTACATTATGATTTATGACTCATTTATAGCCCATGAAAGCGAGTTTAGAAAAGGCATCATTGTGGGAATGGGGAATCAATCATAATGATATAACCCATATTTTAGGAAGTTTTACTCTGCTTTGGGAAGTTGTGGGTGCAATGACTGTGTGGAATAGGACTACGATCTCTAAACTGAACACAATTGGTACTATGAGTCCCATAACCATCTTAAATTACCTTATTATTGAGAAGATCTTTACAGGGTGTGAGAAGGTGACAGGCAGAGTGCTGGAGTCCAGAAATATCAGCCCAGGTTTCTGACATATGTGTGGTCCAGGGCGAATCTGGAGTAGATTTCAGCCCAGGTGTAGATCCTTAGCTCAATACTGGACCAGAAAAGGCTGCAGAGCCTACATTTCAGGGCAGATCCTTGGGGTGAAAGGAGGTGTGTGGTTCTGTCCTGTAACCCTGAGTCTGGCGAGACTATATTGCTCATGTTTTGTTCCTGTGCCAAGAAGTAAGCCACATGTATATTTAGGTTATCTGTTCTGTTTATCTAGCGGCTCGGACGAGCAGGTTTTTATTTTGTTTTTGCCAAAAATTAAGGCTGTATGTATTTTGTTTTTCTCATTTTATGTCTGAAGTCTAGGCTTATTTTTTTTTGTTCTGTTTTTCTAAATAAACCAGTTTTTGCATTTTGTGTCCCTGTCTTGACTGTTTGGGTCCACAACACTGTTTCTACTGAGCTAACTTCCCCAGAAGGGTTATTCCCATTTGAGTAGTTATTTGCTGAGAGGGAATAGCACCTACTCTCTATTCCGACCCCTAGAGTGGGAGTCACGAGCAATGGGAGACACAGAAGCAGCATAGCAGAGGACAACATAGTTAAATATGCTACGCTGTTTCCATAGCTGCCATTCTGCTGTATCAGAGTTATTGGACCAGTATAAAGCAGCACTGCTTAGCTGTTCCTATAAGTCTCATCCTAAGGGTCAGGACTTGGGAGCATTTATTTCCATCTTGGAAGCAATTTGTTGAGATGGGAATTACACTTTCATATACATAAGGAAATATTTATCAAAACTAAATATAATGAAATTGAGCATTTGACCCATAGAATCCTATCAAGAATGTGAGACCACCCACTTGACCAGATCAGGCACCAAGACTAATTGCACCGATTGCTCAGGAATAGTGGGGACAAGAAAAAAATTCCAACTGTGCTGGAATTAATGGAACTATTAAAAGATATGTGGAGGGGGTGAAAGGTCCTCTTTAAGTGTGTGGAAGGGTTAAATGTGTATTGACTACCACATGCTATATTTTTACTGTCACAAGTATGTTCCTTGGCCTAGTCATATTTCTGAGCTCTAAATCACAGTAATCTATTAGAGCGCACAGATATCTATCACCTAATGTGCTATGTTATGATATGATGAAAGGTCCGGCTATATTTCTAGTGTGACATAACCAAATTAAGGTGTTTGACTCCGTGGAAGGCAGATGTATGGAATTGTCAAGAAATTCATAAAGTGACATTTTATAACCCAATAGTCAAGAATTTTTTTTTTTTATATATATATATACACACAAGCCAGTATAGAAACCAAGGAATTCATGAAACATAAGGCGTAGGCGAAGAAGGCAATATAGCTCTAAACAGAACCGTATTCTTGAAATATTTTTATTTTGGTTCTGGAAATAACTTCTCCCGTGGCAACAAAAACACTAATGTTCTGTGGAGAGTCTGAGCTTTTGCTGCCTGTAAAAAGTGGAATGAACTGAACATAAGGTCTAAATACATTGGCATCTTCTTATTTTTGTACTGTCAGAGGTGGCATCCCTTTACATTCCTACATAGCAGCTCAATAAATCAGGTGGAATTCCCGCCAGCGTGGCCTTGATCCCATTAGTACTAGACTATCCTTCATGTTCCAAGTAGACTTATTAATTACAGTTTACAGCACTTTCACCAATTCTTTACAAAATCTTTCGGCTACAGGGTTTAACAGTATAATATAATTTATGTAAATCATTGTGGAGCCCAGTGATGTCAAATACAAAGACCTATCTATCTATCTATCTATCTATCTATCTATCTATCTATCTCCTATCTATCTATCTATCTATCTATCTATCTATCTATCTATCTATCTATCTATCATCTATCTATATCTCCTATCTATCTATCTATCTATCTATCTATCTATCTATCTATCTATCATCTATCTCCTATCTATCTATCTATCTATCTATCTATCTATCTATCTATCTATCTATCTATCTATCTATCTATCTATCTATCTATCATCTATCTATATCTCCTATCTATCTATCTATCTATCTATCTATCTATCTATCTATCTATCTATCTATCTATCATCTATCTATCTATCTATCTATCTATCTATCTATCTATCTATCATCTATCTATATCTCCTATCTATCTATCTATCTATCTATCTATCTATCTATCTATCTATCTATCTATCTATCTATCTATCATCTATCTCCTATCTATCTATCTATCTATCTATCTATCTATCTATCTATCATCTATCTATCTCCTATCTATCTATCTATCTATCTATCTATCTATCTATCTATCTATCTATCTGTCTGTCTGTCTGTCTGTCTGTCTGTCTGTCTGTCTGTCTGTCTGTCTGTCTATCTATCTATATATCCTATCTATCTATCTATCTATCTATCTATCTATCTATCTATCTATCTATCTATCTATCTATCTATCTATCTATCTATCTATCTATCATCTATCTATATCTCCTATCTATCTATCTATCTATCTATCTATCTATCTATCTATCTATCTATCTATCTATCTATCATCTATCTGTCTGTCTGTCTGTCTGTCTGTCTGTCTATCTATATATCCTATCTATCTATCTATCTATCTATCTATCTATATCTATCTATCTATCTGTCTGTCTGTCTGTCTGTCTGTCTGTCTGTCTGTCTGTCTATCTATCTATATATCCTGTCTGTCTGTCTGTCTGTCTGTCTGTCTGTCTGTCTGTCTGTCTATCTATCTATCTATCTATCTATCTATCTATCTATCTATCTATCTATCTATCTATCTATCTATCTATCTATCTATCATCTATCTATATCTCCTATCTATCTATCTATCTATCTATCTATCTATCTATCTATCTATCTATCTATCTATCTATCTATCTATCTATCATCTATCTCCTATCTATCTATCTATCTATCTATCTATCTCCTATCTATCTATCTATCTATCTATCTATCTATCTATCTATCTATCTATCTATCATCTATCTATATCTCCTATCTATCTATCTATCTATCTATCTATCTATCTATCTATCTATCATCTATCTATATCTCCTATCTATCTATCTATCTATCTATCTATCTATCTATCTATCTATCTATCTATCTATCTATCATCTATCATCTATCATCTATCATCTATCATCTATCATCTATCATCTATCATCTATCATCTATCTCCTATCTATCTATCTATCTATCTATCTATCTATCTATCTATCATCTATCTATCTATCTATCTATCTATCTATCTATCTATCTATCTATCATCTATCTATATCTCCTATCTATCTATCTATCTATCTATCTATCTATCTATCATCTATCTCCTATCTATCTATCTATCTATCTATCTATCTATCATCTATCTATATCTCCTATCTATCTATCTATCTATCTATCTATCTATCTATCTATCTATCTATCTATCTATCATCTATCTATATCTCCTATCTATCTATCTATCTATCTATCTATCTATCTATCTATCTATCTGTCTGTCTGTCTGTCTGTCTGTCTGTCTGTCTGTCTGTCTGTCTGTCTATCTATCATCTATCTATATCTCCTATCTATCTATCTATCTATCTATCTATCTATCTATCTATCTATCTATCTATCTATCTATCATCTATCTATCTCCTATCTATCTATCTATCTATCTATCTATCTATCTATCATCTATCTATCTATCTATCTATCTATCTATCTATCATCTATCTATCTCCTATCTATCTATCTATCTATCTATCTATCTATCTATCTATTTTAGTGAACACTAAAAATTTACAGTATTTTTATACAAAGTACAATACCTAGTGAAGACTTTTTTTTTCTTCTGTTTTTAGCTATTTGTGCTGCAAAACACACCTTCCTTCCTGCAGTAGAAAGTTATCTTATTCAGTGCAGCTGCAGCCCGGTCTTGGTCACTCTGTCTACAAGCCCTCTAGTTCACATTACACTTCTCACCATTTCACTCCATTCTCTTATACTAAGGCCCGGTTCACATCTGCATTCGGTATTCCACTTGAGGACCCCCCCCTCGAGCGGGAACCTATAAGGATTAAAAGCAGTTAGCTAAGAAACCACACGGACCCCTAGGCTATAGGGGTCTGTGCGGTTTCCGCTTGGTTTCCACCCAAATCATGCAGAGAGAAAAGTACTTCTTTCTGTACTTTTCTCTCCGCATGATACGTGCGGAAACCACACGGACCCCATTATAGTCTAGGGGTCCGTGTGGTTTCTTAGCTAACCGCTTTTTAATGTGTATAGGTTTTGGCTTGGGGGGGGGGGTCCCTAAGCGGACTCCTCGAAAGGAATACTGGGAACTGGGTCTATGGATAGAGTAGAATCCAGTGGGCTTCAATGAGCGCTGATGCTGCAGTAATCACATGACTGTATAAACCAATATAGACAAACAATAACTTGGGCTTCTCTATAAGGGTGCGAGTGACGGTCAAAATATCTAGTTAACTGTCTTTTGTCATCACAGCTCTGCTCCTATACAAGTGAATGGGAGCTCGGCTGCAGTAACTCTACACAGAAAACAGAGGTACCAGTTTTCCAAATATGGACTGAATGGTGGGGGTCCCAGGTGTTAGACTCTCGGTGACCTAGGTAGGACCCCAATATTATATGTCCAAAAAGGGCTTTTCATTTTCCTACAGGAGTACACATTACTATCCTCTTAGACCATGCTCAACTGCAGGCAGCTAAAAATTAGGCAGCAATATCTGCTATAAAAGTATATTTTCCAGAACATCGATGATGGAAATAGTTTTTGATGGGAACATTGATTTGATGAAAGTAAAATAGTGTTTCTGCAGACTGAGAAGTGAGGATCAAAATAACCTCTCTATTATTCATGGGAATATACATGAAGTTATTGTGTCATATGTCATTCAAGCCTTGCACTGCAATTGTAATGACGTGTGATCGGCGTACGTTATGATTGGCCGCGGTATTTTTGGAATTGTATCTGTTTTACTATGGAGACAAATAATGTATGACTGCACTTTAGGGATCCTGCGCTATGTAGTGATGGCTAATTTAATATACGCAGCAAAATGCTAGTTTTTTGGTAAAATCTAAGCCCGCTTTTGTCACATCAAGTGATATCATTATATTGTCCTTAGAAACCATCCTGCTATAGAGGAACACATTGTAACAAGAGAGGCACAGACACAGTAGGATATAGGACAGGACTGGAGACTCCTGCATAGACGTTGTATAAAGCCTTAGGGTATGTTCACACTACCATTATCAATGTTCATTACTCTTATTTGTAATAGGAGAAAAACAATTAAGTGTCTGTCTGTCTGTATCCACCCTCATGCAAAAAACATGATGGAAACTTTCTTTTTTCGTATTTTTTTCTTTTCTCCAAGCGTGAATGCAGAACTTTAATTTTGTTACAAAATCAAGTAAGCTTCAGTCATGTTTTCTACAGTGGGAATCAATGGGAATGGACACAGATGAGGGGGATCAATCTGTGTCCATTTCGCTGCCACTGTTAATGTCCGTTGCTGTCATCTGATGATGGCTGGGAACAACAGATGTTCATGACAGAACGGTGAACATTCCCTTAACATGGCACCTAAAATGATGGAAATCTATGCTATACGCTAACTGTGTTTATCTCTGACTTTATATAGAATGTACAGCACTATGGAATTAAAGGGGTATTCCCACGTCGCATACTCACCAGTCTTCACTGCTGTAAAATCTTCTTTCTTCCTGGTTTCTTGCATCATTTGGTGGGTGGGGTTTCACATGCAACCTGTTGTTTAGCTCCACCCCCAAATTAGTGTGTAGCTCTGCCCACCACATAGCGTGATCCTATGGGGCGGCTGAAGGGCCTGTGATGTCATCAAAGGTCCTTAAACACTATATGCACAATATTGGATTATGAAGTACAGGCAGGAGCAACTCCATTCTGTGTTACATACAGAACCTGCCTGTCTCTGCCATAATGAACACAATTGAATTAGCTAGCCTGATAACTGGGAGAACAGAAGACGAGTACAGAAATGAAAGCAGCTCCCCTCCCCTATCTGAAAGCAGGAAGCTAGGTCACATGGTGCAGACACAGGAATAGCTAGATACACAGGCTCGCTCCCTGCACTTAGCCCCTCCTCCCTCCCCCCTGAGAGCAGCAGATACATCACTTGACTTTTGAGCAGATAAGCCCAAGGGCTGTGTCAACAATGAATTGAATAAAGTAAGATAGTGGACAAACAAAGCAGTTTTGCTGAAGCAGTGTATTTAGGAAAAGTCTTACATTCACATTAACCAGCAGTATAGATAGGATCCTTGTGATGGGACAATCCCTTTAATGGTGCGTGATAAATAATAATAAATAGTACCGATGTTTTTAATACATAATCTATGAGTAGAAAATCAGATCTTGTTGCTGTACTTTGGCTCCCATTAAAGTCAATGGTAGTGGAGGAGTTGCTGCATCCACCAGGGTTGTGCCAGCCATCAACATGGGGATAAAATACCCCCCCCACACACACACACACACACCCTTTTTCAGCATCATGGGACTAGCAGTGGTCAGATCATCAACAATCAAAACTTTGGACAAAAACATCATAAGAGGAATAGGGTATGTTCACATGGCAGAAAATGTAGAGGGATTCCTCTTGATTTTCCATCGTTGGTATTTCCAGTCGCAACTGGATGTTGATGTGGTGCATTGGCTTTCCATTGCGGCTCCCCACTGTGGATTAGGCCCGGATGAATGGCTGTAATCAGCAGGGTTGTCTCGAGCTGAAGACTCTGTGGCTGAATCGAGCAGGACGTTTCTTTTCCTGCAACCTGCTGCAATATCTTTCTCCCATTGAAAACTATGGGAGGCGAATTCTGGTAGAATCTGCCCCAGATTCAGGACTGAAATCCTTCCTGAAATCTGTGGCAAATTCCTCCATGTGAACATAGCCTTAGAGGAAAATCCCAAATTATGTTTGGATCTATAAAGTATAATGTAAATATCTTTACAAAGATTGACCAAACGGGCAAAGAAGTCACACTGTCCAAAGCGTATTTATTCAAGGATTAGTGTAACTAACCTACAAGACCACCAGCACAAAAACTGTACCCAGAAGTGTATACAATAATAAGATATGAGAAATCCTACTAATATTATAAGGGTGAAAGATTGTGTGTTTGGATGTTTGTGTGTTTGGATGTTTGTTCCTCAATCACAGCCAAATGGCTGAATGGATTTTGTTGAAATTTCATACACAACGACATATTGCCCAGGAAGGAAGGATAGGCTACTCTAAATGTGGGTCACTCACCCCAAATCGCCACCGCGACCCTCAAAAGTTCACTCCGGCTCTGCTGTAGGAGCTGGCGTTACGCCAGCCCAGGTCTTTCCACGTACCTCCTATTGGTGCATGGCAGGGTGTGGGTGGGCTATGGAGCCAGCGCTGTGGCACCATACGTTGCCGGCGAAGTGTGGGTGGGGTGATTGACCGGGGAGACGGCAGTCAACATGGCGGCAGCCTGCATGTTCTGTCTGCCGTTGCCATCCCAGGCCGCCTACACACTGCCGGCATGCCGGCCAGCTACACAGAACCGCTCATGCCGGCAGATGTTGCGGCCTAGACAGCAATAAAAACCTCCAAAAAAAAAAAAGCCACTTTCCCTAGAACACATTAAAAACTCATTACATACTTTGAAACACATACATCTTAGGTAGGGACTAAGGGCGGCGCAGACGAAGTCGCGGGTAATGCTAGTAAATTAATATATAATGCACAGATACACCCACTAAATTCAGATGTACTATACATCACCACCAAGGAAAGAAAGCGCCAAGAATATATCAGTGCAAATAAGCTACAAAACAACCAATACAAAAGCTGTATACAGTAGTGTACACAATAATGAAGTGCAATAAATGAATGTATAAAGCACAGATACACCCACTAAATTCAGAAGTACTATACATCACCACCAAGGAACGATAGCGCCAAGCATATTGTTGCTCTAAATGTTTTTTTCTTTTATGTGCTACAGTGTAATATACCTAAAAATAACCCAAATATCCCCTTATATAGGTACAGGGCTCCTAGTCCTTCCCTCTTTTTTTTCTCTCCTGTAATATCCAGGTAATATAATTCTCTCTCCTTTTGTTCCTTAGGCTTTGGCCGCTCTTAATCATCTTTGTGAAATTTATTACATTGATTTACCCTACACAAACTCATATTTCTTGATTTAGCGTTAAGAATGACTAGATGGGGTGTCAGAAATCTGTCGCGTTGCATCTTGCCCTCCTGTTACCTGCTGACTTCACGTGTCAGGCTGTAAAGCAGGCGTCAAAAATTATCACTAAAGTAGTTAACACTTTGACCTGTGGCACAAGTGACATTGATGCATCTTCTTTAGTGAATTTCTTTATGGCTTTCCAGATGTGATTTATTTGTTTCAGTCCTTTAAGTAACATCTCCATTGATTTATAATTTTATTGTAATTGCAAAAGTAAATAGCTTTCAAACACTGAGCTACATGAGCGAGGCCGATGACCGTGCCAGGCTAATCTCACGCCACCGAAACCTTGTATGTAGGGAATCCATCACCAGGAAAGTTGGTATCAAGCCAGCCGTAGTGCATTGTAGGGGAGACTACTCCGAGCACCTCCTACCTTTTTAGATTCACAATTTCCTTGAAAAAAAACATCTTTAAAAAATGGAAATGAGGCAGAAGTTTAGTTGGGGTGTAGGAGACCAAGAACGTCACCTCTAGGTTGGTATAGCCACCTCTATATGAGTGGCAGCCTCTTCCTAACCCATAGCTTGTTGACTTCCCACAATGCACCTGGTGCTTCCCAGCTGGAGCCATTGGAGGTTCTGGCACTTGAGCCTTGCATTTGTCTAAATACAGTTTTATCATGAAAATGATGCATCTATTGGACTTGCTAGAGGTATGATGGTACTTGAGGGGTGTAACTTGAGAGGGTGCATTCTAAATGGTGCCCTGGAACCTTATAGGGCCCATAAGCGCTGGCATCAGTATTGAGATAGCAGCTTCCATCTGCCCATAAACCAAGGAGGCCCACAGATTACCCTAACCACACTAAGGTGGACTAAACTCCTTAGCACCCGTAACCATCTCTGTAGGGATGAGATAGGGGTCCCCGGACAAAAGATTGCACTGAGGACCACAAGACTTTAGTTACTCCTCTGGGTGGTACCCAATATAATGTTTCCTACCATGTACTGTGGTTGGCATCATATTGAGTTTTCCGGTGACAGACTCCCTTTAACTTATATTTTTTTCATAAAATAAGAAGATATGAACAAGCAGCTCAAGTTTGTACAGATAATCTCTGTGGTATTGAGATAGGAAGCTTAAGAAATAACTGATTTTTCAAGGGTAAAATAACATTTGACTCCTGTAATAGATGCAACATGCCATGTAACATGATGCCACGGATGGACTCCCTTGCCAGAGTACAAGGGGCGCTGATGTCTGACCCCATTATTAACTCTAATGCAACATAACCCTAAAGGTTTAGCAGAGAACGGATCGCACAGAGACTCGATTTGGAGGCCAAAACTTAATACTTGGGTCTACTTTTTGTGAGTTAATTCACCAATCACACCTTATTGATGTATGTCTTGTGTGTACAATGATAACTGCAAATAGTACAAGGAAAATAAAAGTGAATGTGCACATATTCTATATAGATGGGAAAGGAAGACAGGCAGATGCAATAGTAATAGTAGAAGTCATTTCCTGTATGATGTCTTTAAAGGGGTTTTCCAGGCAACCCCCCTTTTTTTGTAAAAGGTCTGTAGTACTATTAATGGGTTAATAAGTGCACCCTAATACCTTTAGCAGTGTTTTGCGTGATTTATGGGTTTCCCTGGAAGTTCCTGGCATCTTCTGCATTTGTTTAAAAGGGTAGCTTTCTGCTGTTTTATCCTACAACTACCATGATGCATTGCTCTTCACTTAGATCCCAGTCCCTCTCTCCCTCTTCTCTCTCTCACTCCCCCTCCCTGTTTCCCTAGCTAGCCCAAGGACTACTCCACTAGCAACCCACAGACTACTAGCCCCAACTACCTAACTAATGCTAATATGATAGAACTGTCATCAAACCTGATGTGGATGAAGATGGGAAAAAGTAGCAATGTGCAAATATCTAATAGTTTTATGAGGTCCGGTTTACATCTGCGTTTGGTATTCTGCTTGGGGAGTCTGCATGGGGACCCCCCCCCGAACGGAATACCGAAAGCATCGACAAGCAGTGAGCAGTGAAAGCACACGGACCCCATAGACTAAAATGGGGTCCATGAGTTTTTCGCTCTGTGTCCACACGGAACATGCGGAAGGGAAAGTAGACCCCGCGCGTAAACACAAAGATCGCATTATAGTCTATGGGGTCTGTGTGCTTTAAGTGCTCACCGCTTGTCAATGCGTTCAGTATTCTGTTTGGGGGGTCCCCATGTGGACTCCCCAAATGGAATACCGAATGCAGTTGTGACCAGGGAATGTTTGTGAGGGTATTTTTTATTATTATTATTATTATTATTATTATTATTATTATTATTATTATTAATTTTATCTGTTACCATTTTCATCATTCTATTCTATTAATACAAACTTACGGTAAATGGTTTGCATGTGCTTTGCTTTAATAGAAACCTTTCATAAATGGGTCACCATATTGTTCCCCTGTTGTCAGGTGTGCGGAAAGTCAACACATTTCCTAAAGGAAATAGATCCAATGCATCATATCTTGTCCGGCAGAAATGATAAAACAGGTGCATTACCTTAGATAGTATAGCATATACAAAAGAGACAGAGACTGGTCACCTTATCTTGCAAGTCAAATGATACTTTAGTTGAACATTTCTTCTTAAAAAAAAAAAAAACTGTAATCAATTTGCCAAAAAGCAGAATAAACTGAAGCCTATGGAGTGTTTTTTTAATCATACATTTCAGTTCAATATCCTCCCCATCCCCCTAGAATGCTGATATTGCCAATTTTTCACTATCATAGTTTAAAAAGTATTGTCTGTGTATACAAATGATAGACAACAAGGTGAACCCTAACCTAGGTGATAATACATCTATAGGTGTTTCTCATAGACACAAGTTTTGGTCTGCTTAGGGAGCGTTCACACTTGCACCCGTGTCCGCCCGCCTGGACTCCATCCTATTCCCCAGAGAATCCGCAAAAGGTCTGGTTTAAAACCAATTTTTTGTAATGTGTTTTTAAAGCAAACCGCCGGTGTCCGTATGCAGCCTCTCCACGGTGAAACTATTTTTTTGCAGGACATAAAGTCGGACGTGCAGGATTTTGTGTCTGGCCCAAAAAAATGGAGAGGCTGCATACGGACACCAGCGGTTTGCTTTAAAAACCCATTCAAGTGAATAGATTTTAAAATTGACCACCAGGAAGCCGGCAACTATGTAGTCTCTCTGGGGAATAGGACGGGTCCCGGCAGGCGGACACGGGTGCAAGTGTGAACGCCCCCCTTATGTTGCTGGACCTATAAACGTGTAGAAATTTGTTACCTTTTGGTATGATGGCAATAATCAAAATTTGAATTGTTTTTAATCCCCCTCTTCCAGGTCCACAGTGAAAAATCACTGCAGGAAAAACTGCGGCAGCAACGCATTTCAGTTTTTCTGCAGCACTTTTCACAGAAAATCGGCAGAGGTTTCCTCTGCAGACTTTTTGCTTCCATTGCACTTATAGGGAAACCGCCGGCGTTTCTGTGGTTATAATTGACTTGCTGCAATTTCCAAAACCGTAACGGTTTTGGAAATCACACCATGTCCATATTTATCCAGAATGAGTGAATGGGATTCTCTAGGGACTATAAAACATTGCGTTTTTTTGCCACTGTGGCCAAACTGCACCATTTACTCCACGGAGATCTCCGCCATTAACATGTTATTCTATTATATCTAGAGCTTTTATTTTTTTTTTTTTTTTTTTTTTAATGTTTGTAAGATACAAATCCTTTAATAGAAATCTATTTTCCTTTGATTTTTATTCAGTCTTCATTAAACTAAAAATGGAAATTTTATGAAACTATTGTCTTATAAATCCACTTTTATTGACACAGGGACTTACGGATAATCTCTGCTTCTATTTAATTTTGCATAAAGCAAAATTCTTGCCGGTTTGGCTGTAGTGTTCGAAGCAGCTGAACATTTGTACGGACTGATAAAGTATTTGTCAGTATCATCCATCACGGTACAATATCATTATCAGGTTGACCTTCAATCAATTTTGTGTCATGGTAAAACTGGACCAAGCTGTGAGCATCAAAACAGCCTATTAAAATACCATGACAGATGGCGCTGCCGACTCCTTCATCATAAAGTCTAGCATTAACCGCACATTGTTCTGTAAATTGCATTCCTTGCTCTATGACTAATTAATTTCTTAAAGATGCTGTAAGAATACACAGGACTGTATGTATATAGATCAATCCTTTATTACATTAGACAATAGAACATTCAGCCAAAATGTGTTCATTTCTTATTAAAATCCTATTTTTGAATATACAAAATGTATATTTTGAGAAAAAAACAAAACAAAACAAAAAAACAACCTCTTTAATATACTAAGGCATCATGGCCATATCACTGTCTAGTTTTAGATATTTTCAGTGACCAAAATTGTAATGGGTGCAAGCTACTTGAGTTTATGTTATTGACTACAGAAGTATAAAAACTGAAAACACATTGAGGCAATATCAAAAGATTATGTTGCCAGAATTTTCAATCCGGCTTCATTACCTTTTAAGGTCACCATGTCAACCTGTGAAGCTTCTGCAGTTTTAGAGGTTTACATGGTTGGTCCTACTAGTAGCTGAGGAGGCCTATATAAGACTCCTCCTTCCTGACACAGGCGCCAACTTTGTTATACTTACTAGTTTAGCTCTGCATCTTGTTTGTGTTCACTTTTGCATCATTCTGATCCTTGCTTTTTGGATACTTTGTTGCCTGCTGATTTTGGCTTTGACATACATGTTTGGATTTGACCCTTGGATTGCTACTGGATATTGCTTTTGTCTCCTGATTTTGCCTCTGAAGTCCCCTCCTGGTTTTGACCCATGTCTGTATGACTATTCTCCTGTTCTAGTCTTAACCAGTAAGACAATTGTTGGGTTCTGATTTTGGTTACAGTTTGCAGTGCATTTATTATTTGGGCAGTTACTTTTTGGTGACCATTCAGATTCTAAGATGCAGCAAAGTCCAACGGACGTCGCAGTCAGCGCTGATGAAGGCGTCTGAGGGTCTGCCATGGCTCACGGTGCTGTACAGTGCTGATTCTACTGCTCACTGTTATCAGCCAGCCCCTTCTTTTGCTTTTGTTTTGCCTTGCATCTCAGCCCTAACACATGTTTAAGTAAAACTACTGGCCACTTATAATTGGAAGGATGAATATTTTAATATTTTAGCATATTCTAAAGGGAATGTATCACATAGATTTTATTTTTAGATTTTATCACATCAGTCCTGGAAAATGGGCTAGAAGAGGGTATGCTGACTGAAATGGGGGCAGAATTTGGGCAAAGCTAGCCCCAAAGTGGGGGTTTGTGGATACTTCTTGTATGGGAAATGCTTGGGTATGGGGCCAGGGCTAAATTGTTCTGGGATTAAGTGGGGTCCGGAAATGACTCAATTGACTTTTATGGGAATGTTTTTAGGTTATGCCTATGATCTGCGTAGAGATCACTGTGAAGGGAGGGGGAAAAGGTGGTTTTGGAACCCGCATTCTATGAGCGGTGAGTTTCTTGCAATAAATAACTCCAAGAAACTCACCGTATACCAGTCATTGCAAAGAAACTACACCATGGCCACCTACCTGGAGAGAATATGCCACCCCAAACACAGAAAGACCCTGAGCCGGTACAGACTGAGCGCCCACAACCTGGAGATGGAGACGGGGCGACACAGGCAGACGTACAAGCCACGGGAGAACAGACTGTGCCAGCACTGTGGCCAGGGGGCCCTAGAACACGAGGCCCACTTCCTGCTACACTGCACCAAATACTCAGCTGTGAGGGCCGTCTACTTCCAAAGACTCTCTGCCCACATTCCAGACTTCATATCTGCAGACGAGAAGAGGAAACTCTACATCCTACTGGGAGAAGAAGAGGCCACTGTGGAGATCGCTGCCCAATACGTGTCCAGCTGTCACCAAACAAGAGGAAGATGAGACCCCACGGACTGTTATACCCCAAACCACCCACCCCACCCCACCTCCCCATACAGCGGCCACCAACTAAGAGGAAGATGAGACTCCACAGACTGTTATATCCCAAACCACCCACCCCACCTCCCCATACAGCGGCCACCAACTAAGAGGAAGATGAGACTCCACGGACTGTTATACCCCAAATCAACCACCCCACCATTCCCCCCCCCCCGACTTCAACTCTCCCCCCCCCCCCCCAATTAACTAGCTTTGGCAATGCCAAATATCTATTCGGACGTGCCAATAAAGGCTGTTTGATTTGATTTGATTTGATCACAGAGCCAAAGAATGAACACAATTTCTAAACCATTCTAACATCCTGATGGATTTCAAGACAAAAAAAAAAAAAAGAAAACCTAGAAGCAAATTTTTGGAAACTGCTATTATTTTTAACCAGCCATAAAATGTGACTTTACCTCCAAACTGAATTTTTTTATTCTGCAGCTTATAATATAAAATTTTAACTTTGGTTACCAAGAGCAACCAGAACACCTTTCATCTGAGACCGTTTTGATATACGAGACCAAACGTCTCTCAGGATATGAGTAATCATCGATCATAAGTTAAACCAAATATTTATCTCCTATTTCCGTAAAGAAATAATTATACCTTTGTGGACTCTTCCGTTTAGAAGGGATAGCTATGATCTCTAGCAATTATCGTAGACAGTCTGTGTAAAGAATAGACCTTTCGGGACCGTTTTGTAGTTTTGTCAGAAAACGGTTATTAATGTTAGACTTTTATATATCCTTTAAGTTTTGTAATGCTTTTCTAGAAGTGATTCATCATACGTCTGAGTGCCATTTAATGTGTATCATTTGGGGCTCGTATATGTTTTAAGATGGATTTAATATCCTTTAATGACCTGGTGTTTTTCTGTATTACAAAATTTACTACCAAGCCCAGGATTATGCTTTCTGTCGTCCAACTAAAGTAAATCACACAAAAAGTGTATAAGGCTAAGGCCCCATGGGACATCTCGCAGCAATAAAGCGCTGCGGGGAAAAAAAGGCTGTGGCAATGCATCGTGGTTCATCCCGCAGCGCTTTAAGCAGAACGTTTGCAGAGTTTTACTCTGCGGACTTTGTGATATAATTATACCTATGGGGAAACCGCTGGTGTTTAGGTATAATTGACATGCTATGATTTCCAAAACAGAGCCAGTATTGGAAATCGGGCATGACCGTATGGCAGTTTTTACTGCAAAGTGGGCACAGGATTGTCTAGAATCCCATCCACTTTGCCCATACTCTAAAAAGCCATGGGCAAATGGCTGTGTTTCCGTCCCGTGGAGCCCCGGCCTAAGGCTGGATTCACATCTGACACAGATGTTGCCTAAAATCAATGGAGACAAAGGTCCGGTAAGGAGAACTAGTCTCTCCGCTGGTTTTGTACTGAAACCCAACAGACACCTGGTGGACCCCATTATAGTC
Organism: Leptodactylus fuscus; assembly: GCF_031893055.1. NCBI lineage: Eukaryota > Metazoa > Chordata > Amphibia > Anura > Leptodactylidae > Leptodactylus > Leptodactylus fuscus. The sequence goes on from NC_134275.1 coordinate 66,610,559, forward strand.
TATGAGGTCTGCAGGTGTCCACAGGTAATTGCTTTTTAAGCAGGCTGGCTTGAATGCTAAAGTGAACCTAGTATAATGGTGCTGTCTTTCACATTCTATACATGGTAAATGACCCCCAAAAATTCTGATGCTAGACTCACACATGTGCTCGGGTTTGCAATCTTCTGGTCCACTTGGGGACGCATAAATGGAAACCTAATCCGCTTACAAAGCAAACTTGGTGGACCCCATTATAGTCAAGTAACCGCTTTTTAAGCAGATTGCTTGCAGGACCTTGCGTCTAGTGACATACATCATGTCACCCTGAGTATTTTGTTGCTATTAGAGATGAACGAGTAGTGTTCGATCGAATACTACAGTATTCAAAATACTCGCACTCGATCGAACACTACTAGCTGTTCGAAGTTTAAGGTTCGATGCAGAACCAACGTTGATTGGCAGAATGCTATACATTGCCAATCAACGCTGGTTCTTCTCTTACCTTTAGAAGTCTTCTCCGTGCAGCTTCCCCGCAGCATCTTCCGGCTGGAATTCACTCTGACTAGGCATCCGGCCTAGGCAGAGCCGACTGCGCATGCGCGGGCATGCCCTCGCATGTGCAGTCGGCTCTGCTTAGGCGTCGGGCCGGGCAGAGCCGACCGCGCATGCGCAGTCGGCTCTGCCTAGGCCCCGATGCCTAGGCAGAATGAATTCCAGCCGGAAGACACCACGGGGGCGCTGCGCCGGGAGAAGACTTCAAGGGGAATCCAGCCCGACCCTCACTTATGGACTTGGTAAGTATAAATTTATCGAATGTTGCCTACCCCTGAAACGAGCATTTCCCCGATAGACTATAATGGGGTTCTAAATCCGTTCGAACAGCGAACAGTGTGCGGCTGTTCGAATCGGATTTCGAACCTCAGACATTTTAGTGTTCGCTCATCTCTAGTTGCTATGTTTTTCCAAATCTGTTCAAGATATAAGACTTATTAGTGTATTTACAAGTTAAGATATACTAGCCAAGTAACTCCGTGGTTTCTCTGTGTATTGGCATGCAGTGTTACTGCCCATTTGGCTATTATGCCTAATTTGCATCAACACTAAAAGGGCTTATATCTTTGGAACGACTGAATGAATTTAGCTAAAGAAGACTCCAAAATGCTCAGGTGACTGCACCTATCAGTTGTATGTTATTGGACTTTTTAGCTCCTCATTAGAGAGTCATCACGTGCCCTGGTATCAACCTGGTAACACCAAACCACCATGATACCTCCTTGCAACAGGGTTAAGAAAACTTGTGATGACTCCTCTTGACCAAACCTGAGAAGTTAGTACCAATAGTCCCCATTTTGATGGAATAAACACAACTTTTTTAGGACTATGCAAATGTATATAGGAAGAAGCATTTCTATGCCATTTTGGGGTCATTTATAGATGGGATAGGGGAGAGGCTTCAAGTGTGAAGTGCCTTCTGGGGTTACGCTGGTCCCAGTATTCACCTAGTAGTGGCTTTCATTATTCTTTGCTATATTATTTATGATATGTATGTAGACATGACTAATGCTAGTATATGTCATTGGTGTCCCCATGGGGACCTGAAAGATGGAGAGCCTGTCTGCTAAAGAAACGGTTACCCAAGGAACCTATTGATTGTAATGGGGTCCACCGGGTGTCCATCAGTATCAGTATAAAACTAGTGGAGAGAAAAATCCTCCATGCGGGATTTCTCTCTGCCGATTGTGGACATAATCTATGGTGCAATCTCCTACGGAGACTCCAACGCAGCCTAAATCTGTGAATTTTACTGAAGCCACACATTTCAGGTTGGGTTCTATTAATTCTAGTTGTTTGCCAAGCGCAGATTTACCGTAGCAGAGGTGAGTTTGCTCTATGGTTACGATATTGTACATTATCTGCGCTTTCCCATAGGAAAGCCTCCAAACCTATCGCGTTATCTAAAATTCTTTATCATGTTGCGCCAAAGAAATGTTTAATAAAATATTCGGCTCCACTAGACTTTTATGTACCTTGGTGTGTAGTCTGATACCATTTAGTTTCGGGCTCTGCGATTCAGGATCTCCTTTTACCCTTTTATGTTATCAGTTTGCTGCTGCGTTTGTTTATACCATTTTACATTAACCTACACTATAAATGTTCTAAAGCTTTCGCTGCTGGTTCCATATAAATATCAGTTTACAGACTTGCATACATTCCCAAATCTCATTTAAATTCCGTATACTTCTGAGAGGAGCCTATGCATCACCGCCAACAGCCACCATGCAATTGTTGTGTACGTGAAGGCAGGGGAAGTCTTAGAACTGGAAATAAATGTGCATGTTTTATGCTGAAACAGGAGGCAAATTATACCGAAACACTCACTGTGTTAATTAAAATGATGTCCTAACAGGGAAAATCCTCCTTGTCAAGACAAATTAGTTAGAACATGATTAATGGAACGGTTTCTATGTTTCTAATGTAAACATGCTATATTTCATTTGCATTGCTGCAGGTAATAGGATTCAAAGAGTCTGTGAGCATGCAATAAAAATGAGGCATAACGTACTGTGGATTATTGAAAATAACTATGGGAAGTCTAACAGTGTGTGCTTAAAGGAATTCAGACTTTTGCATTCATTTGTTTGCATTGAGAAGGTGGGGGGTTGTATCTGGTGCTAAATAAAACCGGGAAGGTCTCATAAATAATTTGATCTAAAATCAGGGTTTCGATGGCATTTTGAAAGATTGAATTTTGAATTTCTGGATCACGCCGTGAGGACGGGTTATGGCGGTGTTTAATGTCCCAGGTATTGTGTATGAATATGGCCTGGATAAAAATTCACCTTATTGTGGCATTAAAGGAAAGAACTTTGAAACCTGTTTATTATAATATTTATCATTAGAAATTGGTATCAGTTCCGTGTGGGTTCGGTTCTCCGCATCCCCCCAATAAGCTATGTAAAAGTGTTTGTGGCACTCAAACGTGGCCTCTGTCTGTCTGCACACGGTTTACGTAGTAGCGACATTGCCGGATATTGTATTTTCCTATTCTGCTCTGTACACAAATAAGAGGTCACGGCATAGTTACTGATCTTTGGAATTTTTTTCTTGGGACGGTCGGTGTGGGTTACAGGGGCGGTGGCTGACTTCGGGCAGAGCTTAGCAAAACATACAATTGTGATGGATGGTAAATGGAGAACCAATGCAATTTTTTTTTGGAGCACACTCCCTATTTACATATCATGTCATATACCATGTTTTTCCAAAAAGAAGACAGGGTGTTCTTTTTATTTATCTTTATTTTTTTATATAAATTTTGTAAAATGGCTAGTAACTCTAACTTACATTCACAATTGATGGTGCAGGGTCATTGGGTCTTAAATAGAGATGAGCGAACAGTGTTCTATCGAACTCATGTTCGATCGGATATTAGGCTGTTCGGCATGTTCGAATCGAATCGAACACCGCGTGGTAAAGTGCGCCATTACTCGATTCCCCTCCCACCTTCCCTGGCGCCTTTTTTGCTCCAATAACAGCGCAGGGTAGGTGGGACAGGAACTACGACACCGGTGACGTTGAAAAAAGTAGGCAAAACCCATTGGCTGCCGAAAACATGTGACCTCTAATTTAAAAGAACAGCGCCGCCCAGGTTCGCGTCATTCTGAGCTTGCAATTCACCGAGGACGGAGGTTTCCGTCCAGCTAGCTAGGGCTTAGATTCTGGGTAGGCAGGGACAGGCTAGGATAGGAAGGAGAAGAGAACCAACAGCTCTTATAAGAGCTAAATTCCAGGGAGAAGCTTGTCAGTGTAACGTGGCACTGACGGGCTCAATCGCCGCAACCCAGCTTTCCCAGGATCCTGAATGGAATACACTGTCAGTGTATTCCCGTATACCCGATATATACCCCCGATACCCGTTCCAACGGTGTGCCCCCCCACCTTCACCCCAGAAATACCCTGCAAGTCCCCTAGCAATAGAATTGGGGCTATATACACCCACAATTTTTACTACTGGTATATAGTGCCATTGTCTGACTGGGAATTCAAAGAATATATTGGGAATACAAATACCCTCATTTCTTGCTACTGCCATATAGTGCCAGTGTCTGACTGGGAATTCAAAGAATATATTGGGAATACAAATACCCTCATTTCTTGCTACTGCCATATAGTGCCAGTTTCTGACTGGTAATTCAAAGAATATATTGGGGTTACGTGCACCCACAATTTTTACTACTGGTATACAGTGCCATTGTCTGACTGGGAATTCAAAGAATATATTGGGAATACATATACCCTCATTTCTTGCTACTGCCATATAGTGCCAGTTTCTGACTGGTAATTCAAAGAATATATTGGGGTTACGTGCACCCACAATTTTTAATACTGGTATACAGTGCCATTGTCTGACTGGGAATTCAAAGAATATATTGGGTTTATAAATACCCTCATTTCTTGCTACTGCCATATAGTGCCAGTTTCTGACTGGTAATTCAAAGAATATATTGGGGTTACGTGCACCCACAATTTTTACTACTGGTATACAGTGCCATTGTCTGACTGGGAATTCAAAGAATATATTGGGAATACAAATACCCTCATTTCTTGCTACTGCCATATAGTGCCAGTTTCTGACTGGTAATTCAAAGAATATATTGGGGTTACGTGCACCCACAATTTTTACTACTGGTATACAGTGCCATTGTCTGACTGGGAATTCAAAGAATATATTGGGAATACAAATACCCTCATTTCTTGCTACTGCCATATAGTGCCAGTTTCTGACTGGTAATTCAAAGAATATATTGGGGTTACGTGCACCCACAATTTTTACTACTGGTATACAGTGCCATTGTCTGACTGGGAATTCAAAGAATATATTGGGGTTATAAATACCCTCATTTCTTGCTACTGCCATATAGTGCCAGTTTCTGACTGGTAATTCAAAGAATATATTGGGGTTACGTGCACCCACAATTTTTACTACTGGTATACAATGCCATTGTCTGACTGGGAATTCAAAGAATATATTGGGAATACAAATACCCTCATTTCTTGCTACTGCCATATAGTGCCAGTTTCTGACTGGTAATTCAAAGAATATATTGGGGTTACGTGCACCCACAATTTTTACTACTGGTATACAGTGCCATTGTCTGACTGGGAATTCAAAGAATATATTGGGTTTACAAATACCCTCATTTCTTGCTACTGCCATATAGTGCCAGTTTCTGACTGGTAATTCAAAGAATATATTGGGGTTACGTGCACCCACAATTTTTACTACTGGTATACAGTGCCATTGTCTGACTGGGAATTCAAAGAATATATTGGGAATACATATACCCTCATTTCTTGCTACTGCCATATAGTGCCAGTTTCTGACTGGTAATTCAAAGAATATATTGGGGTTACGTGCACCCACAATTTTTACTACTGGTATACAGTGCCATTGTCTGACTGGGAATTCAAAGAATATATTGGGAATACAAATACCCTCATTTCTTGCTACTGCCATATAGTGCCAGTTTCTGACTGGTCATTCAAAGAATATATTGGGGTTACGTGCACCCACAATTTTTACTACTGGTATACAGTGCCATTGTCTGACTGGGAATTCAAAGAATATATTGGGTTTATAAATACCCTCATTTCTTGCTACTGCCATATAGTGCCAGTTTCTGACTGGTAATTCAAAGAATATATTGGGGTTACGTGCACCCACAATTTTTACTACTGGTATACAGTGCCATTGTCTGACTGGGAATTCAAAGAATATATTGGGAATACAAATACCCTCATTTCTTGCTACTGCCATATAGTGCCAGTTTCTGACTGGTAATTCAAAGAATATATTGGGGTTACGTGCACCCACAATTTTTACTACTGGTATACAGTGCCATTGTCTGACTGGGAATTCAAAGAATATATTGGGAATACAAATACCCTCATTTCTTGCTACTGCCATATAGTGCCAGTTTCTGACTGGTAATTCAAAGAATATATTGGGGTTACGTGCACCCACAATTTTTACTACTGGTATACAGTGCCATTGTCTGACTGGGAATTCAAAGAATATATTGGGAATACAAATACCCTCATTTCTTGCTACTGCCATATAGTGCCAGTTTCTGACTGGTAATTCAAAGAATATATTGGGGTTACGTGCACCCACAATTTTTACTACTGGTATACAGTGCCATTGTCTGACTGGGAATTCAAAGAATATATTGGGAATACAAATACCCTCATTTCTTGCTACTGCCATATAGTGCCAGTTTCTGACTGGTAATTCAAAGAATATATTGGGGTTACGTGCACCCACAATTTTTACTACTGGTATACAGTGCCATTGTCTGACTGGGAATTCAAAGAATATATTGGGGTTATAAATACCCTCATTTCTTGCTACTGCCATATAGTGCCAGTTTCTGACTGGTAATTCAAAGAATATATTGGGGTTACGTGCACCCACAATTTTTACTACTGGTATACAGTGCCATTGTCTGACTGGGAATTCAAAGAATATATTGGGGTTATAAATACCCTCATTTCTTGCTACTGCCATATAGTGCCAGTTTCTGACTGGTAATTCAAAGAATATATTGGGGTTACGTGCACCCACAATTTTTACTACTGGTATACAGTGCCATTGTCTGACTGGGAATTCAAAGAATATTTTGGGAATACAAATACCCTCATTTCTTGCTACTGCCATATAGTGCCAGTTTCTGACTGGTAATTCAAAGAATATATTGGGGTTACGTGCACCCACAATTTTTACTACTGGTATACAGTGCCATTGTCTGACTGGGAATTCAAAGAATATATTGGGAATACAAATACCCTCATTTCTTGCTACTGCCATATAGTGCCAGTTTCTGACTGGTAATTCAAAGAATATATTGGGGTTACGTGCACCCACAATTTTTACTACTGGTATACAGTGCCATTGTCTGACTGGGAATTCAAAGAATATATTGGGTTTATAAATACCCTCATTTCTTGCTACTGCCATATAGTGCCAGTTTCTGACTGGTAATTCAAAGAATATATTGGGGTTACGTGCACCCACAATTTTTACTACTGGTATACAGTGCCAATTTCTAACTGGGAATTCAAAATGCGCAAGGCTCCCGGAAAGGGACGTGGACGAGGCCGTGGGCGAGGTCGGGGGAATGGTTCTGGGGAGCAAGGTAGCAGTGAAGCCACAGGGCGTCCCGTGCCTACTCCTGTGGGGCAGCAAGCATTGCGCCACTCCACAGTGCCAGGGTTGCTTGCCACATTAACTAAACTGCAGGGTACAAACCTTAGTAGGCCCGAGAACCAGGAACAGGTCTTGCAATGGCTGTCAGAGAACGCTTACAGCACATTGTCCAGCAGCCAGTCAGACTCTGCCTCCTCTCCTCCTATTACCCAACAGTCTTGTCTTCCTTCCTCCCAAAATTCCGAAGCTTTACAGAACAATAACCCAAACTGTCCCTGCTCCCCAGAGCTGTTCTCCGCTCCTTTCATTGTCCCTCAACCTGCCTCTCCACGTCACGATTCCACGAACCTAACAGAGGAGCATCTGTGTCCAGATGCTCAAACACTAGAGTCTCCTCCATCTCCGTTCGATTTGGTGGTGGATGACCAGCAACCCACCCTCATCGACGATGATGTGACGCAGTTGCCATCAGGGCATCCAGTTGACCGGCGCATTGTGCGGGAGGAGGAGATGAGACAGGAGTTGGAAGAGGAAGTGGTGGATGATGAGGACACTGACCCGACCTGGACAGGGGGGATGTCAAGCGGGGAAAGTAGTGTGGATGTTGAGGCAGGTGCAGCACCAAAAAGGGTAGCTAGAGGCAGAGGCAGAGGTCAGCAGCTTAGGCGAAGCCAGGCCACACCCGGAATCTCCCAAGATGTTCCAGTTCGTACCCAGCCCCGAAAAACTCCCACCTCGAGGGCACGTTTCTCGAAGGTGTGGAGTTTTTTCAAGGAATGCGCCGAGGACAGATATAGTGTTGTCTGCACAATTTGCCTCTCGAAATTGATTAGGGGCTCTGAGAAGAGCAACCTGTCCACCACTTCAATGCGCCGTCATTTGGAATCCAAGCACTGGAATCAGTGGCAGGCAGCAACGGCAGGACAAAGGCCGCCTGCCGTTCACGCCACTGCCACTGCCTCTGCCACTGCCTCTGCCTCTGCCACTGCCACTGCTGACTGTGCTGGCGATGCACTCCAGAGGACGAGCCAGGACACCACTTCATCTGCCTCCGCCACTTTGTTGACTTCTCCCTCATCCTCCCCTGTTCCTGTCTTATCTCCTTCTCCTGCACCATCAAAGGCACCATCAGGCGCTTCTTTACAACAACCCACCATCTCTCAGACATTGGAGCGGCGGCAGAAATACACTGCTAACCACCCACACGCGCAAGCCTTGAACGCCAACATCGCTAAACTGCTGGCCCAGGAGATGTTGGCGTTCCGGCTTGTTGAAACTCCCGCCTTCCTGGACCTGATGGCAACTGCGGCACCTTGCTATGCCGTCCCTAGCCGTCACTACTTCTCCCGGTGTGCCGTCCCCGCCTTGCACCAGCACGTGTCACTCAACATCAGGCGGGCCCTTAGTTCCGCGCTTTGCACAAAGGTCCACTTGACCACCGACGCGTGGACAAGTGCATGCGGACAGGGACGCTACATTTCACTGACGGCACACTGGGTGAATGTAGTTGAGGCTGGGACTGCTTCCCAAACTGGCCCGGTGTACCTCGTCTCCCCGCCTAACATTCCTGGCAGGGACACGAGAAGAACACCCCCCTCCTCCTCCTCCTCTACCGCCTCCTCCTCCGCCACCGCCTCCTCCTCCGCTGTTAGATTGACCCCAGCTACGAGTTGGAAACGTTGCAGCACTGGCGTTGGTAGACGTCAGCAGGCTGTGCTGAAGCTGATCAGCTTGGGGGACAGACAGCACACTGCCTCCGAGGTGAGGGATGCCCTCCTCGATGAGACGGCAATATGGTTTGAGCCGCTGCACCTGGGCCCAGGCATGGTCGTTTGTGATAACGGCCGGAACCTGGTAGCAGCTCTGGAGCTTGCCGGACTCCAACATGTTCCATGCCTGGCCCACGTCTTCAACCTAGTGGTGCAACGTTTCCTAAAGAGCTACCCCAATGTTCCAGAGCTACTGGTGAAAGTGCGGCGCATGTGCGCCCACTTTCGCAAGTCGACAGTAGCCGCTGCTAGCTTAAAATCTCTCCAGCAACGCCTGCATGTGCCACAACACCGGCTTTTGTGCGACATCCCCACACGCTGGAACTCAACGTTTCAGATGTTGAATAGAGTGGTTGAGCAGCAGAGACCTTTGATGGAATACCAGCTACAAAACCCTAGGGTGCCACAAAGTCAGCTGCCTCAGTTTCACATCCATGAGTGGCCATGGATGAGAGACCTTTGTGACATCCTACGGGTGTTTGAGGAGTCCACAAGGAGGGTGAGCTCTGAGGATGCGATGGTGAGCCTTACAATCCCGCTCTTGTGTGTTCTGAGAGAATCCCTGATTGACATCAGGGATAACTCAGATCACACAGAGGAGTTAGGGATAGCATCCGATCCATCACAGCTGAAGAGTAGGTCCACACATCTGTCCGCTTCACTGCGTTTAATGGAGGAGGAGGAGGAGGAGGAGGAGGAGGAAGAAGAGTTGTCCGATGATGTGATGGTGATACAGGAGGCTTCCGGGCAACTTCGAATCGTCCCATTGTTGCAGCGCGGATGGGTAGACATGGAGGATGAGGAGGAAATGGAGATTGAACTTTCCGGTGGGGCCAGAGGAGTCATGCCAACTAACACTGTGGCAGACATGGCTGAGTTCATGTTGGGGTGCTTTACAACCGACAAGCGTATTGTCAAAATCATGGAGGACAACCAGTACTGGATCTTTGCTATCCTTGACCCCCGGTATAAAAACAACATCTCGTCTTTTATTCCGGTAGAGGGGAGGGCCAATCGCATCAATGCTTGCCACAGGCAATTGGTGCAGAATATGATGGAGATGTTTCCAGCATGTGACGTTGGCGGCAGGGAGGGCAGTTCCTCCAGTAGGCAACCAAGTTCTCACCGGTCCACACAAACGAGGGGCACACTGTCTAAGGTCTGGGACACCTTGATGGCACCCCCTCGCCAAAGTGCCGCCACGGAGGGTCCTAGTGTCACCAGGCGTGAGAAGTATAGGCGCATGTTGCGGGAATACCTTTCCGACCACAGCCCTGTCCTCTCCGACCCCTCTGCGCCCTACACGTATTGGGTGTCGAAGTTGGACCTGTGGCTTGAACTTGCCCTATATGCCTTGGAGGTGCTGTCCTGTCCTGCCGCCAGTGTCCTATCTGAGAGGGTGTTCAGTGCAGCCGGTGGCATCATCACTGACAAGCGCACCCGTCTGTCAGCTGAGAGTGCCGACCGGCTCACTTTGATAAAAATGAACCACCACTGGGTAGAGCCGTCATTTTTGTGCCCACCTGTGTAAAGCACCCCAACATGAAACTCCATGTCTGTACTCAACCTCTCCAATTCCTCCGCATCCTCATACTCATCCACCATAAGCGTTGCACAATTCTGCTAATACTAGGCTCCCTCCACCCTGATTTCCCCCAACTCTGCTGGTTAGAGGCTCCCTCCACCCTGATTTCCACCAACTCTGCTGGTTAGAGGCTCCCTCCACCATGAATTGGTCCAAACTGGGCTGTTTAGCGGCTCCCTCCACCATTAATTGGTCCAAACTGGGCTGGTTAGAGGCTCCCTCCACCATGAATTGGTCCAAACTGGGTTTTTTAGAGGCTCCCTCCACCATGAATTGGTCCAAACTTGGCTGTTTAGAGGCTCCCTCCACCATTAATTGGTCCAAACTGGGCTGGTTAGAGGCTCCCTCCACCATGAATTGGTCCAAACTGGGTTTTTTAGAGGCTCCCTCCACCATGAATTTGCCCAAACTGGGCTGGTTAGAGGCTCCCTCCACCATGAATTTGCCCAAACTGGGCTGGTTAGAGGCTCCCTCCACCATGAATTGGTCCAAGCTGGGTTTTTTAGAGGCTCCCTCCACCATGAATTTGCCCAAACTGGGCTGGTTAGAGGCTCCCTCCACCATGAATTGGTCCAAACTGGGCTGGTTAGAGGCTCCCTCCACCATTAATTGGTCCAAACTGGGCTGTTTAGAGGCTCCCTCCACCATGAATTTGCCCAAACTGGGCTGGTTAGAGGCTCCCTCCACCATGAATTGGTCCAAACTGGGCTGGTTAGAGGCTCCCTCCACCATGAATTGGTCCAAACTGGGCTGGTTAGAGGCTCCCTCCACCATGAATTTCCCAAAACTTGGCTGTTTAGAGGCTCCCTCCACCATTAATTGGTCCAAACTGGGCTGGTTAGAGGCTCCCTCTACCATGAATTTGCCCAAACTGGGCTGTTTAGAGGCTCCCTCCACCATGAATTTGCCCAAACTGGGCTGGTTAGAGGCTCCCTCCACCATGAATTGGTCCAAACTGGGCTGGTTAGAGGCTCCCTCCACCATTAATTGGTCCAAACTGGGCTGTTTAGAGGCTCCCTCCACCATGAATTTGCCCAAACTGGGCTGGTTAGAGGCTCCCTCCACCATGAATTTGCCCAAACTGGGCTGGTTAGAGGCTCCCTCCACCATGAATTGGTCCAGACTGGGCTGGTTAGAGGCTCCCTCCACCATGAATTGGTCCAAACTGGGGTTTTTAGGGGCTCCCTCCACCATGAATTTCCCAAAACTTGGCTGTTTAGAGGCTCCCTCCACCATTAATTGGTCCAAACTGGGCTGGTTAGAGGCTCCCTCCACCATGAATTTGCCCAAACTGGGCTGTTTAGAGGCTCCCTCCACCATGAATTGGTCCAAACTGGGTTTTTTAGAGGCTCCCTCCACCATGAATTGGTCCAAACTGGGCTGTTTAGAGGCTCCCTCCACCATGAATTTGCCCAAACTGGGCTGTTTAGAGGCTCCCTCCACCATGAATTTGCCCAAACTGGGCTGGTTAGAGGCTCCCTCCACCATGAATTGGTCCAAGCTGGGTTTTTTAGAGGCTCCCTCCACCATGAATTTGCCCAAACTGGGCTGGTTAGAGGCTCCCTCCACCATGAATTGGTCCAAACTGGGCTGGTTAGAGGCTCCCTCCACCATTAATTGGTCCAAACTGGGCTCTTTAGAGGCTCCCTCCACCATGAATTTGCCCAAACTGGGCTGGTTAGAGGCTCCCTCCACCATTAATTGGTCCAAACTGGGCTGGTTAGAGGCTCCCTCCACCATGAATTTGCCTAAACTGGGCTGTTTAGAGGCTCCCTCCACCATGAATTGGTCCAAGCTGGGTTTTTTAGAGGCTCCCTCCACCATGAATTTGCCCAAACTGGGCTGGTTAGAGGCTCCCTCCACCATGAATTGGTCCCAACTGGGCTGGTTAGAGGCTCCCTCCACCATTAATTGGTCCAAACTGGGCTGTTTAGAGGCTCCCTCCACCATGAATTTGCCCAAACTGGGCTGGTTAGAGGCTCCCTCCACCATTAATTGGTCCAAACTGGGCTGGTTAGAGGCTCCCTCCACCATGAATTTGCCCAAACTGGGCTGTTTAGAGGCTCCCTCCACCATGAATTGGTCCAAACTGGGTTTTTTAGAGGCTCCCTCCACCATGAATTGGTCCAAACTGGGCTGTTTAGAGGCTCCCTCCACCATGAATTTGCCCAAACTGGGCTGTTTAGAGGCTCCCTCCACCATGAATTTGCCCAAACTGGGCTGGTTAGAGGCTCCCTCCACCATGAATTGGTCCAAGCTGGGTTTTTTAGAGGCTCCCTCCACCATGAATTTGCCCAAACTGGGCTGGTTAGAGGCTCCCTCCACCATGAATTGGTCCAAACTGGGCTGGTTAGAGGCTCCCTCCACCATTAATTGGTCCAAACTGGGCTCTTTAGAGGCTCCCTCCACCATGAATTTGCCCAAACTGGGCTGGTTAGAGGCTCCCTCCACCATGAATTGGTCCAAACTGGGCTGGTTAGAGGCTCCCTCCACCATGAATTTCCCAAAACTTGGCTGTTTAGAGGCTCCCTCCACCATTAATTGGTCCAAACTGGGCTGGTTAGAGGCTCCCTCCACCATGAATTTGCCCAAACTGGGCTGTTTAGAGGCTCCCTCCACCATGAATTGGTCCAAACTGGGTTTTTTAGAGGCTCCCTCCACCATGAATTGGTCCAAACTGGGCTGTTTAGAGGCTCCCTCCACCATGAATTTGCCCAAACTGGGCTAGTTAGAGGCTCCCTCCACCATGAATTGGTCCAAACTGGGGTTTTTAGAGGCTCCCTCCACCATGAATTTGCCCAAACTGGGGTGTTTAGAGGCTCCCTCCACCATGAATTTGCCCAAACTCTGCTGGTTAGAGGCTCAATCCACCCTGATTTTCAAAACAAATGTTGGTGCCAACCTCAACTTACTACAAGGGCCAAATTCACTGCTGGTGACAAGCTCTCCTCACTGCAAGTGCCAAATACACATGTTTCAAGGTGTTTTCCTACTGTCAGAGAGGTGGTATTGAGTGTGTAAAGTGTGTAGTTGTTAGGCTGTGATGTTGGGGTAATAGAGGGTCTTTGGTGTGTTAGATGCCCCCAGACATGCTTCCCCTGCTGTCCCAGTGTCATTCCAGAGGTGTTGGCATCATTTCCTGGGGTGTCATAGTGGACTTGGTGACCCTCCAGACACGAATTTGGGTTTCCCCCTTAACGAGTATCTGTTCCCCATAGACTATAATGGGGTTCGAAACCCGTTCGAACACACGAACAGTGAGCGGCTGTTCGAATCGAATTTCGAACCTCGAACATTTTAGTGTTCGCTCATCTCTAGTCTTAAACTTACCGTCACTCTCTGTCTCTCTGAATACTGTGTCTGGCAGTGGCCCGTGCCCTCTCGATCTTCTAACCTTTACACTGTAGTGGAATGTCTGTGAGGGTGGAAGCGGGCAGGGGTGTCACCTGACGTCTGGTCGTGTAGGTAGCCAAATCCACACCACAGTAGCAGCCAGCATGTGGGACTCAGGAAACCGGACTCATGAACGGATTTTGTCTTGTTGTGGCGGGAAGTAGTGCGACACTTGTCCAGGACGGTTGGGAGCTAAGGTATGCCTATTCTTCGTCTCCTATTCTTGTGACATAACCTAGGGCTGGAGGATGATTGTAACTAGGGCTTATTTTGGGAGAAACAAGATTCGCAGGTCTGTCTGGCTGAAATAGTGCAGCATGGTGGGCTATTTTGTCTGGTAAAATGCCAGGCTCCCTGTGCTATGTCCCTCCATATTTTATTTAGGACTGCTCCACACAGTATAATTCCCTCATTAGTGTCCCTCACTCAGTATAATGTCCAGCTCAGTGCCCCAACATGGTAAAATGCCCCTACAGTGCCCCCACACAGGATAATGTCCCCCTTAGTACACCCACCCTCCTGGAGTGTTCCCGACACTGCCCTGTGACCTGTGTGGCACCCATAATAATGAAGGAGCAGAGCTGTGAGTAATACATTGATACTCATGGCTTGGCCCTTGGCTTTACCCCAATAAGCATCTCCATCACACTGAAATCGCTCATTGCACCTCCAAATTGCCAGAACTGTGCCCGGGACAAACACTTGCTTGGACTGTCCCGGAAAATGATGACAAATGCAAGATTATTGACAACTATGCCATAGTGATTTAGCAAACGCCACAGCCCTTCGATATAGTTGATCATTGATGTGATCCAAATGATGATCTATTAATTTTCCGATCCTGGAAAACTTTCGCTATCTGTCCATTCACTTCTTCGGGACTGCTGTGATGGCTGTTATTAACCAGTCCCCTAGAGCAGTGGTCAAGCCTGTGCAATGCCACTGTATTCACATATAATATTAGATATTAAATTCATTTTTGATTTGATCAGACTATCTTAGATATGCATTCTGAGCAATATATATATATATATATATATATATATATATATATATATATACATATATATATATATATCCGACATCATACCATGTACATGCAGGCTCTATGGAAGAATCAGATGCTGTTCTGCCGTCGCCATTACCAATATTTAAGTCCTACTTTGCTTTCTGCTTTTTCAATCTTGAGAGAGCAGAAAGAGTCATGATAGCCATCAGCCTATTGCCTGGAAAGGAAATGATTTGGTTAATGCAAGCATATTATAGCATGCAACTACTCGTACACTAAAGGTGAACCTGCTCTTGAAATGTTTCTGAAGCTAACCTAAAAAAAAAAAAAAAAAATCAGCAATATCAAATCAGCGGGTGCACGCTGTGCTGAACCTGCGGCGCGGTAGGATATCTATATACAGGTATTGAACATGCTGAGTGCTTATACTGTTGAGCCCTACAAGTGAGGAGTTAATTGCTGCTAATCAGTATACATTGAGAACTATATCCATGGTCCCAAATTGCAATTTTACCGTAAGTTTGTACAAATGTAGCTGCGTTGAATTTGTCATTGAACAGTTTCTTAGGCTAAAATAAAACAGGTTTCCCTGCTGTTCTCATTAAAAGTAGAAAATACATGTCCTTACATTAACCTGAAATTGTTTAAGCCTCCAGTTACTCATGAAAGGAACGTTACAATACAATATGATAAAATCCATAACAGATTGCAATGCGCACACTGTCCACTGGGTGGCCACAACTAGACACATATGGAATAGCCAATTTGTAACACAATATGGCAGAATCATGTTGGTTTGAAAAGCTGGTCATCTTGTGACACATGTTTGGCCAACATCTGTACATAGAAGAAAGGGCTTCTCATAGCAAAGATGACATTGAAACTCTATTATGATAATTACAGAAGGTTATGGTTGGATGTTTGTGTTCTTCTACACCACATTTTTATTATCCTAGGACCAATTATGTACCCACTGTTTGCTAACAATGCAATTCCTCTGGAGAAGATAGTGCTCTCTTCTAGTCCACAAAAGATACATAGAACCGTATGACCCAAGGCAAGATTTGCCCTAAATATGAAATACTATTATTATATTCTGTTTATGCCTCAAACTAAAATAATTGGTGCACAAGTGCAGAAGAAATATTAAAATGCTCATACTCCGATATCCAGGGCTCAATTATGACTTCTGGTCTTTTTTCCAGCCTCCTGGGTGAATTCAGTGGCCCTGAGTCACTGCTATGGCTTGTGATTGGCTCTCAGCAGTCACGTGGGACACGTTGTTGGCATATCACTTGCTTCCAAGCATCATGATGTCAACATTCCCCCCATTGACTACTGAGGGTCTGACACAGACTTTATTGGTGACATAGGGTTGCTGACGTCACGTAAGAAGCCATGAGAAGCCGAACAAGGGAGAAAATGACCACCATTATTTTCCCGGTAGGTAGGGGTCACATATCAGACATTTATAGGTTATATTGTCAAATGGTGCTAAGTTTGTTGAGGCTCTTGGGGGTTGTGCAGTCTTAAGGCTGATTTCGCATGGGGTTTTTTGATACGGATTTTGACGAGGAATCCGCCTCAGAATCTGGCTCCAAAAAACGCCTCCATTGACTTCAACGGGAGCCGTTCACTTCTTTTCTCGTGGAATAAAGAAGCGAGCTGCCCTATCTTGACGTGGATTCCGCGGCTAAATCCACCAAGGCATCCGTGGTGTGACAACACTCCCTCCCGACTAGGCCCATTCATTTGGGCTTAATCTAGAGCGCTATTCTGCGACTTAATGCTGGTGCACTGTCCCGGCATCCAGTCACAGCTAGCCAATTTTTGGACTGGATTCTGAGGCAGCCTCCGTGTCAAAATCTGGACCAAAAAAACCCTGTATGAACTCCTCTTTATAAAGCCCTCAGACCAGAAAGGCTTGTCCACCAACGCAACGTAACTAGTGTTACTTTAATAAAAATTCTTGGCTATATACTGTACATCTTGTGTATATATAGGCTGAGCCAAGGGTTAACATTCCCTGATTTTTGTGTTTTCTTCTCATCTTGTATTAGTTTGCATTTATATTACCTTAGCCACAAAGCATATTTGTCATCCGTACAAATACCTAATAGAAGCGCATCTCGCACATTTAAGTGTGACAGCCGAAAACTCGCAGATACTTCCAGTGTTTGTGTATTTGTCTGACACTGAGCATACAACCTTTACAAATGTGCAGTGACATTACGGCAGCCACAGATGTTTCTACGTGATAAACCCGAGCAATGTACAAAACCATAAACAGTCACATGACGACCATGATGGATACTCAATGGGTTGCCGTAACTTTTAATCAGTTTTCTAATTCAGTGATTTTTCGGAATCATAATCTTGTATATAGTCTACTATCTCTAAACTATATTTTACATAGCTCAGTGTTTGCTTTATCTTGAATCCGCAGAATGCGCTCTACTTTATAATGGCACATTAAGAAATACGTAAATAATAAATAAATTGTGTTTGCAGACAGTGATGGAAATATTGTGAGCCGATTTCAAAGAGCTGGAAAATTTCTGAATAATTTTGAATACATGTTTTCTTTTCTGATGCGTCTTTTGCAAAAAAAAAATGTCATTCCCCAATAAAAACAGTGAAGTAACATTGAAAAGCATTTGATTTTTTGTTCGGAAACAGATTTGATGTTTATTTAATAGCAGGAGCAGCTGGTACGCTTGGAAGGGACGTAAAATTATATTCACACAACCGAGTCAAGGTTTGGCCATGTGAGTGCTGGATCTGTATATGGTGCCCTTTATTTTCATGGGTCCTTTCACCTCAATTGGGTTTGTAAAATGGTCCTCTCAGTCTGATCTATGAAAAAATAGAGCATGCTTTAGGTTCTTGCCGATTACGAGTGCCACATAGCCAGGGAAGTTGGTCATCTGAGTTGCATCGATACTCTGACACTCCATATTGACAAGGGAATGGCAATGTCAACTCATTTTAGTCATACAATTGTGGGAAGAAATGCAAAGGGATGACTAAAATCCACATAAGATGGTCATTATATAAAACTGATATACTGTATACCAAGCCTTCTCAAATTTTTTGACCTCAACATCACCAGTCAATCTTGACTCGCCAGCAAGTAAATACTATCATAGAGAGCCAAACTAATCTGTAGACTTAATAAGATGCAAAGAGATACCATAGAGCAGTAACATAATACCCGTAGCAACACCAAATACCACATTGCAGCACAAAATACTAAATATTGTATCCAGCCAAAATTAATTCCTCGTACATGCCAAACTCCAAAGTGAAGCACAACATCTTATGTTAGCAGTGTTAAATGAATACTACTATGTGATACAAAATAGACATGTGGAAGTACCAAACAACAGCAATGCCCCCAAACTTCTCCTTTCTTAATGGCAGGTACAGTGTCCTCCTTTCTACTTCTAACCTATTGGCAGCAGCCCTCTATGTAAATAAAAACCTTCCAAATGTTCAGCAAATCATCCCCCAATTATGCATCTCCTACACAGTCAAGAGCATCCCCAAAGATCGAGAGAGGAGGCACCAACCTCCATTACCAGTGTATAGAGTATCTTCCTACAGATTACGGTACTCAGTGTTTAGACTCTAGCTGAGCTACTCCTGGGTGAAGGACCTCTGGACTCATGGTGGTGAGGTCTACTAGATCCTTCAGCTCTTCTAGCCACGGAGACTGCACTAATAATGCAAGGTTGGCTTGTGTCGAAGCTGATATTAGCAAGCTCCTGACCAGCCAATGAGCTAATCCTCATCCTCACCAATTTCAGACGCACTGCTGTAGATGCTCATTTTTCCAAAGGTTTCTTCCTATTAGTGGTCAATTCTTTAAACTCCTCATTAGGAACCATCTTATCCTGCATGTTTCTGACTTTGTCTGGTGTCATTTAAGGTCCCTGTTGTCTCAGGGTTGCATTTTTGTAGTCTGTTCTTCTCTTGTGTTTTCATCACAATCACTGTTTTTTTTTCCTCAATTAGAGGAATTTGCCTGCTTCCACCCGAGCCTGGTCTCCAAGCTTCCTCACTTCCACAGAATATGTTTCAGCACTGGACTCATCCTTGCTGTATACCAACTTGGTAGAATCAGAGTCAACTGGTTTTTCAGCCATGATTCCACTTTATTAGCCTAATCATAGCCCTTTTCAATGACCTCTAGACAATATTTATTACTTGGGTGCATTCTAACGTAGGTGGAGCCGCATGTGCCCGGAACTGAGACCATGGCTTCCACCCCTTGCCTTCCATTGACATGGAAATAGAAAATATTCATAGCTGCTCCTTCTTAAATTACTTTTACTTTGCAATATCTGATCTGGAATTTACATGACAAGATGTGTGCCCATACAAGAATTAAAGCAGGAAATCCTACAGCCTATTAACCATAGAATTCCATTTGCCAATCCATTCCTTGTCACCAGCCTATTGTCTATCGTATGGTTGAGACTGCCTCAGCACTACCGGTCAACACCTTTGTTGAATTTTCTAGGAATAGTAAGCTACCAGCAATATCTTATGTATATTGTGAGGTCTAGATCTGGGTACTGTATACAGTATTACCAATATACATGAACATATTTTTTCTTCCCTCTTTGCTGGACACGTCTTGAGATATCTGGTACAAGATGGCTAGATTTGAAAAAAAAAAAAAAAGGAATGATTTTGTGATACTTTGTCACAAGATGTCTGTTATGTGTTGCTATGTTATGTTTTGAACTCCAACCAGATTAAAGCAAAGGGGACACATGTATAATAAAATGTTTACATCCTCTTTACAGCCAAATATGGAAGCATTCACACTACAGTTGGTGACCATCAGGAGTGTCCGTTGCTATTGTCCGCTATAAGATTTTAGCAACTAGCTGAATCATCCTGCATGTCCCATTTTGTGTCTGTGCAAAAAAAAAAAAAAACGGTTTCCCCGCGGAGAGGCTGCTTATGGACACCGGTGATTTGCTTTAAAAAAACCATTCAGTTTCCCCGAGGAATAGAATGGTGACCCGGCGGGGGGACGTGGGCACAAGTGTGAACACCCCCTTAGTGTCTGTTATGATAGGTATCCATTTTTTTTAAATGGACACTATCATAATGGATATCCTACCGCAGTGTGAACTCTACTTATGTCTTCCTTTACTTTAGGGAAAATATATCTTATCCTGAAGTGTCATCAACAACTCACAATCTGTAGGACAGATCTATAGATACACAGTCCAGTCATATTAATGTGACCACCGCCTACTTTTAACGTCAATGTTAAATAACCAATCGCAGAAGGCACGTGTCATCAGCCATCTGGGGCACTCATCATTGTGGAAAGCACGATGGATCAACACAAGTATGCATCTATCCTTGCGGACCATGTTCACCCCTACATGTGAATTGTTTTTCCTCAGGATGATGGCATCTACCAGCAGGACAATGCGATGTGTCATAAAGCTCGCAGTCTACGTACGTGGTTTGAGGAGCACCAAGATGAGTTTACCGTGCTCCCTTGGCCAGCAAATTCCTCAGACCCAATCGAGAATCTGTGGAACCACCTCAATCTGGTTGTTCATGCCATGGATGTTCAACCACATAACCTAGCACAGCTGGCCACGGCACTGGAGTCGGCATGGCTCAACATCCCAGTAAACATCATCACAACATCCTCTCTCTTCCTGCATGTCTCGCAGCGGTCTGCTCTGCCAAAGGGGGGTATTCTGGATTTTGACAGGTGCTCACATTGATGTGACTGGACTGCGTAGACTTTCTAGATGGTGCTAGAATCTTTTGTTATTTTTAGATGGATGGATGGAAAGGAATGGATAGATTAGAGAAATAAATAGACATATGAGATAGATAGATAGATAGATAGATAGGAGATAGATAGATAGATAGATATGGATAGATTAGAGAGATCATTCAGTCTCTATCACATCTCCACCCGATATAACTTTTTGGTCTTCTCTTCTTGTCTGTGCTATGTGAGTTGAAGGGACATAGTGTCGTCTCTCACGTCGCAGACTAAACTCTCAGTATATCTGATTCAGCAAGTGATTCCAATAAAACATAATGCGATGTGTCATGTTTCAGCTTAATCTTATAACACCTTTGCTTGTGGAAATACAATGTTCAGATGTGTTGCAAGTCCTTTCAGTATCATAATGTGCACCTATTCCTTCTAGTTTGGGGGTAATGTTCTGGTTGGAGATTGCTGGGAGCAGATTATGAAGGAGAATACAAATATGTCTTATGAAAAGATGTTCATGTGTAAGTTGACTCCAGGCTTTCTTTTGTCTAACCTTGCACGACGCACTCCTACCTCATTGTGTGATTTTCCATAAAGCAGCTGTAAACTATTATTTTTTTTACTGACTTTTCTTGTTATTTGCGCGCTTTTGGTCTCTTAGAAAGACTAAACTTTTTGACATATGACACTGCTCTAACATCATGCTTTTTGTTCTTGAGATTTTCCAGTATTTGCAAATTTTCCTGCATTTCAATTCTTTTCCAGTTTAATTTTAGTAAAACCCTATCATTCCAGATAAACCTACTAAACTTTAAATGCGGGAGTTTATTAGAGCTAAAAATATTCTCTGAGCTTACTAGCAAAACTGAGATATAGTCATGATATTGCCTGAAGCAACGTTCCTGACAATGCATCTGCTCAATTGATTGGGAATTACATGTAGAGGTATAGTACGTGTTGTGATATTATGTAATAGTGCGTGTTCAGCAGTTGGGTTTTCATGAGTATTGCTTCAGGTCACAAACTGAGTACCTCCCCTGAGGATACTAGAGATGTCTCCTGTTTGCTCTTCACCCATTTCTGCATGTTTTTAGTTCCTGCAATGATAAAAATACACCAGGGTAGCTCTGAAAATTGGGCTGCCTCCTATTCTTTATATAAAATTGGCTGAACGGTACATTGATCAGGTCCAGTATGTATACAACAACAGTCTGCGGTGGCTCACCAGCCTTATATGTAGCAGGTCTACAAAAGTATATATGCAAATGCTATTTTTAAAGAGGCTCTTTAAGTTCTCCTGACACATGTGTTTTAGTAAATACATGTATTCTATATGCAAAAACAAAAATGCCCTGGAATAATGTAAAATTTTAGTCGGCTGTGGTGGATGACCTGGTTTTATTCATGATATCCTGGATTTTATGGGTTCCATGTAAGTACAATAAAAGTGCTCTGTGGCTAAATATTTTGCAGTGCTTCACTACTGTAGTCATGCAGCTTCATTCTAAGTTGCAGTGAGTTTGGTTGGTGTGATCTTTGTGGATAGAAGCATATTTCCCCACTAGAGATGAGCGAGTAGTATTCGATTGAGTAGGTATTCGATCGAATACTACGGTATTCGAAATACTCATACTCAATCGAGTACCACTCGCTATTCGAATGTAAAAGTTCGATGCAGAACCAGCATTGATTGGCCGAATGCTATACAGTCGGCCAATCAATGCTGGTTCTTCTCCTACCTTTAGAAGTCTTCTCCGTGCAGCGTCCTGCGGCGTCTTCCGGCTCTTCATTCACTCTGTCAGGCATCGGGCCTGGGCAGAGCCGACTGCGCATGTCCGCTTGTAGTGCAGGCATGCGCAGTCGGCTCTGCCCAGGCCCGATGCCTGGCAGAGTGAATGAAGAGCCGGAAGATGCTACAGGGCCGCTGCACAGAGAAGACTGCTCGGAGGATCCAGCCCGACCCTCACTCGTGGACTTGGTAAGTGTAATTTGATTGAATGTTGCCTACCCCTGAAACGAGCATTTTCCCCCATAGACTATAATAGGGTTCGATATTTGATTCAAGTAGTCGACTATTGAGGGGCTACTCGAAACGAATATCGAACCTCGAACATTTTACTGTTCGCTTATCTTTATTCCTCACCATATCAGATATTATTAGACTTCCAGGAAACGTAAGAGGTTAAATATATCTATCCAACTATATCTGTGCACCCCTGTATTGCTGAATTCCAATTTGGACTGTTCCTCGGAATGTGCAGCTACGTTGACGACATTCCGTATTTAAAGGGTTTTTGTTATATATGGACACACATTCTGTATAGAATAATAACTCTGCATAATGCTTTCTCTGAGATTCTTCATGGAACTAGGTATCAATTCGCTCTTTATGTTTGTGTGTATGTCTCGCTCTGGCAGCAGTGACTGGACAGTGTTAGACTTCTTAGGGACACGCCCCCAACTAGAACCTCCCATGTGTCACTTTATTCACCTATTTATTTAATTTATAAATAACTGATGATCCAGAATTCTTATGTTATGCAGACTACGGTGGTTTACTAAATCAGACATTATAGAACAGATGAAAGGCTTTCTTTAATGGGGTTTTCTGCTCAAATGATCTTGACGTTGTATCCTTAGGATCAGATTGGTAGGGGTTCAACACCCTGGAACCCCTCAGATCAGCTGTACTATATGGGGAACAGAGCCTGAAGCAGATAGCAGGATAGATAACCCCTTTAAGGCTGAAGCCCCACATTGTGGAAAAGCAGCTTTTTTTTGTTGCAGAATTTGCGGCATTTTTTTTTTTAACCCCAAGCCAGGAGTGGATCAAACAGAAGGGGGAAGTGTAAGAGCTTCCTATAGATTTCCCATTCCTATTGTAGCATTTCTAGGTTTGACTCACAAAACTGCAGCAAAATCTTCAACAAAAAAGCAGCTTTTCCGTAATGTGGGGCCTCAGCTTAAAGAAATGTTCACATCAGATTTTTATTCCTTTAGTGTATGTGCTAATAGCAGATGGAACAGTAATTTGTATTGGTGCCATTTAGTATTCCATATGATGTGCTGGGAAGCTAGAAAAAATTTAAGAATGGGATGAAATTAGAAAAAAATTACTTGTTACCTATATTCTGTAGGTTGGTATCATCATGGTGGTACCAAATTTATATAGTTTTTATTATGTTTTAATACCTTTTTTATATTTTGATACTAGCAGGAGGACCCGGCTTAGCACGGGTATATTACATTTTATGTTTGTGTAGTGGCCCCATAAAGGGGGGAGCATTGTGTTTGGAATGCTGTATCTCAGCAACGGTACGTCCGAGCAAGATATATTCTCGTCTTAAACCTTCCCGGATACCTGAAGTATCTCTGTACCTAATTTAGTGAAGATCGGTACAGTCGTTTGGTTCGCATTAGAGAACAGACAGACAAAAATTCATTTTTATAATATAGAGAGATTTAGTTTAATGTTTAGACCCCGTGGGGGAGTGGTGATCCATACAATATACTGTAATGCTAATGTAGATGCAGTGCAATGCAGTGTATTGTAAAATCCATTGACTTCTCCGTAGATAAGCGGTCTATATCTTGCTACGGTAATGGGGATAGAAGTTATCAGGCCGCTGCTCTTCAAATGCCTTGGTCACATTTGGTGGAGGCAACTGAAGAGTTAATTCTAGTGATCCCTGAGTTCTTTCATTTTGCATGTCGCCCCCTTGGTCTCCACTGTGTAAAACATAGTCTCACTGGCTATTGTGCCTACTTAGCTTTTGAGTGGATATCATGTTTAAAGGTGTGGATGTGGAGCAATTGGGTTTCTATAAACCATATACTATTGTAACTCCATTGTACCTAAAGTCTTAGGCCTGGTTCACATCTACGTCTGTAATCCATTTGTGTGCTTTCTGCACGGTCTCCACACGAGTCATGCGGACAGGAAAGTAGACCATGAACTACTTTTCTGTCCATATGTTCCATGCGAAGACCGTGCAGAAAGCCCATGGACCCCATTATAGCATATGGGGTCCATGTGCTTTCACTGCACACCGCTTGCCAATACGTTCAGTAATCCGTTTAGGGGGGTCCCCATGCGGACTTCCCCAAATGCATTACTGACGCAGATGTGAACTAGGCCTTAAGATGTGTTGTCTTTTTTTCTTCATTTGTTATGACTCCTGAAGTTTGGTTTTCACCACCATGGGCTATACTGTACAGGATTGTTGTTCCACACCACACAACCAGTACGATATAGGAGATCAATCTCCTCACAAGGTGGGGGCTAGCACCGAAAAACTGCGACCTCCACAAATCTGAATATTGGTTTATCGTACTTGTAGTTAGACACCCTTGTGTTTTTGGATAATGGATGGGAATACAAATGGGGGTAGATGGTGAACATGTGATATGATGTTATGGTATCTCCCATGGCAACATTCTACATAAGTCCAGCCCTAATAGTATGTCCCATAATTTATACTTTATCAAAACTAAGTAGCAAACATATTGGGTACATAGAAACCAAATAATTGTAAGAAAATGTCCTTAGTGTTTTTTCTTTTGTTTCTACCCGATTTTTATCTCGTTCTATATTGCTATTAGTTCCACGTCTGGGGCTTTAGACTAATATCCTCATCAGGAATATTGGTTTAAACTCGGAAACCAAATACGTAACTTGTTTCAAGCTGTCTTCTATGACAACTAGCTTTGAAGGGAAACGTCATTCGAGGTTAATGAATACCTTCCGATAGACTCGCAGTCTCTGGCGCTTTGCTTTCTTCATGACATTCACCTTTTTGTGAACTCAGCTTGAACAGACAGCTGAAGAACAATAGAAAGGTGATTGATCTGTATAAAGAACCCCGTGTCATTATTTGATGCATCAAAATACATCAAGTAATATTTATTATGCATCAAACAGTTGGAGGGGAGCCAGGGTCTACTGGACGTGTTTACTTGAGGATCAATGGGTATGATATGCAACGTAGCCACTATTCTGACTCTAGATCTGCCCGGCAGATGTAGTCAGATCAATCCAACAAAAGCATCATTATCACTGGCAGTATTGGCAGTACTGGAGTGATGGACAGCCTGCAGATGTCTTGCATTGTCCCAGCCTGTTTAATGGTGATGACCCTACTGACTGGCATTATATTCATACAAACACAACGTGCTACACAAGTCATCGTGATGGTTGCATACATCTGCAGGTAAAGTATTGGGTGGCAGTGAACTTTATTCATATAGGATTACCTCTCACTTTCAATATACGGTAGTCAACTATAAACTATAACCTTTATTAGATTTAATAACTGTAAATCATAAATAGTATGTGTCGGAGATCGATCCCATCCATAGTTGGTGTTATCTTTGCCCTTTGGAGGAGGAGTCCTGGAAGTGATGATACAGCACTCATAGAGCCCTGATCTCAACAACATCCAGTCTGTCCTGGATTATATAAAAGGATAGAAGGATCTGAGCAAGCCTACATCTACAAGAGGATCTGTGCTTCATTCTCCAAGATGGCGGGAACAACCTCCCTGCCAAGTTCCTTCAAAAACTGTTTGCAAGTACTGAGAAGAATTTATAGAGGGCAAAAGGTGTAAGGTCACACCAGATATTGTTACAATTTACATTTCTCTTTTGTTCAGTCACTTCATTTTGTTAATGGCCAAAAACAAACAATTGAAATTTCTATTTTTGAAAAAATTCACCAAGTGATCAAATATCAACACACTTGGCTATAGTCAGACATCGGAAGTGTCTGGTAGCCGCTTACTCTCCTATCTGGAAAAGCATACATGCTTCATCAAAATGAGTTAATATATGGAAAAACCACACCAAGATGAAAGTAGTGTTGGACATATAGTGACTAGTACATAGTATAGACATAGGAGATGGGTTAGTCAATTGTCAAAAAGTTGACTTTGTCACTTGGCACAACAGGTCTCAACACTAAGCGTTATACACTCTTTAAAAACAATTATGAGGGTCAGGACACTGTACATTGTAGTTGATAAATAGTGATGACAAGAACAAGGATTTACCTTGTGAGCAATTTTATGAATTTTTTTAATGTGAAAAATGTTTTTGGCACTTTTTTAGTTTTTGTTGTTTTTTGTTTTAAAGCAGCTTTCCAAGGAGGGCTTCAATACTTAGTTCTCCTGGGTTCTATTGTAGATGATCCACCAGTTTCTGGAACGGTTCTTACCCAGGGTCTCCTGCTTGGAAGAAGCACATGTCCTCCAGTTGCTCCATCTCCTCCCACTTCTCCTCCATTATGGGTGCTGGCTTTATTATCATAATATTTTCAGTAAGCCCCCATAGTATAGGTATCTATTAGTAAACACAGGAGAGAAGGAACTCGGGGGCCGGGTGCTAGTTCCAATAATATGACACTAAATTGGAAACAGGCCGGCAATACAACTCAGGGGCAGTAAGTATTGAAACCCTGGAGACCCTCTTTAAATTGTAAAGTACATTGCAAAACACCAGATATTTTTCATTCTATCATTTTTGTGAGATAACAACTGTACCTGGGGCTTCTGTGTTCAAGGATGTGTGACATTTTATTACTTACTTTTCATATTGAATGTAAGGGGAACCTCACAGATAGATAGGTTAGGGTCAACTGAATCAATGTCTTCTTCTTGGGACTTAGTTTCTCCATTGCCAAGATTTCATTGTGTTTTAATATGTAAATGAGCTCTGGAGCAAAGAAAAAGTTACTTCCCTTGAGTGAATTTAGTACTGGACCCCTAGCGACTCCTTGGTTGCCTGCTAGGCAAGGGAACTGTAGATGGATTGTCCATATATATATATATATATATATATATATATATATATATATATATATATATATACTCTGCACAGTTAGGTGGCCAGGAGCATCATGGTGAAGAGGAATAACTTGGGGGTTACAGTTCTTCGATCCCCTTCGATTTCAGGATTGTTGGGGTTTCCAAAGATCAATCTCCTACCTGTCATAAAATGTTGACCTATCCTAGTAATAAGATGAGAATATCCCTTCAACCTACACTATGAGAGGTCCCTTCATTGATTTCACATGAAAACAATCTAAGGAAAACACAACAGTAGATCCAATTCCAACAACATGGTGTATATATAATATCCATAACTGAGCAGAACCACGGAAAGAAAATCCTCTGTTACGACGGCATGGCTTCTCCATTCTAATGTGCCCTGACAGTAAATACATATGAATTGGGTTGTTATCCTCCTCCTAAACACTCTCATGAATACATGTGTATTTATTATCGCACTAATTCTTCTTCCAGACCCATCTTCTCATTCAGTGGTTTTGTAAATTACTATTGTGAATTATTGAAGTGTAAAGGTCTTTGTAATTCTATCTGAACAAGGATCAGAATGAAATATACACTTTATAATTGAGGATTATTAAAAAATGCTTGAATCCTGTTCAGTATGTTAATCTATTCTCAGCTGCCAAGACTTCCCTATCTCTCAGCACTTTGGTGCATTATGAAACATGGTCATCTCACTGCGAGTGCGTAGCGAGCAATCGATAGGCAATCTCTCTGATAATTAATTAGTTTGCCAGGATGAATTACAGTTTCTACCGCTCCTAGTTGGAATTTCAGTCACATTTGATTTGAAGAGTTGTCTACAGTTCTGTAATAGTTTGTGCCTTGATTTTTGATGAATAATCTGTGTCTATTTCTCTATCATTATATAAAATATATTAATGGATTTGCTAACAATGGTCTGCCACTGATGGGCTTGCTCCAGAATACAGTTGTAGCTTACTAACCTTATCACTGGCACCTATTGATGCAATTATTGCTAAGACTACGTGGCAAACCTACTGTACATGTGGTGCAACAGTGTAATGAATGGCTTGAGGAGTTTCAGCAAGGTTTCAGTCATAGTTTCCTTTCTAGAGATTTTAAGATCAAGTGGGCCAACCATTACACGTTAGGCAAAACTATACCAGTGAAAGGAGACTCTATTACCCTGTTGGGCCATCTCTACCCTGGATACAAAATGAGATAGGAGTGGGTATGGAGCCATACAGAATCCGGATGGTATCCAGTGGAACATTGGCCCACATTTGTTGCAACTCGGATTGTACATCCTGCACACGTGTGTTGTCAAAGCTGTTGTTTGACCTGCCAAACTCATGGGACAAGTGTTGCATTGTGGCAAAGACATTCTTGGGATAACATTGCTGTGTGTGTGTGTGGGGGGGGTGAGCATTATCATGCTGATAAATTACACTTGGAAACCCTGCCAGACATGTGGCCACCTATAAGGCAAGATATAAGCACCCTAAGGCCTACATATCTGAACCTGACCATCAACATATCCCAAACAATACCTGGCTACGTTGTTGAAGATGCAACCATTATAGTCCGTAGCAGTTTAGGCTGCTTCTTCATAACCATACTGCAAATAGGCAATAGTAACTAGATGTCTTGTCTGGACATACAATGAGCTCCAAAACACCAAATTTCTTTCTGCTAAGCACCTGGGAATTTTGCTAGGCATCTATTCGGGGTTGACTCAGAGGTGCCACCTGTCTCTGGATGGCGAACAAGGAACTGTTGACAGATCCTTTCTACTGGGAGGTTGTCTGTGCCCCCCATTCGTTGGGTGTGGAATAGAGATGAGCGAGTACTGTTCGGATTAGCTGATCCGAACAGCACGCTCGCATAGAAATGAATGGACATAGCCGGCACACGGGGGGTTAAGCGGCCGGCCGCCGTCAAAGCGGAAGTACCAGGTGCATCCATTCATTTCTATGGAGCGTGCTGTTCGGATCGGCTGATCCGAACAGTACTCACTCATCTCTAGTGTGGAATCATGTAACCACTGCTCCCAATACCTACTAACAACTAGATCAAATTGGCTTAAATGGAAGGTAATTTGTAGAATACCATCCTGCATCTCTCAGTCCAATGATTCATTATCTCTCAAAGTCTGTTAACTGGGTGACTTGTTTTTGAGTACCTTGTTTTCAAGTTCAGGTGTGTCTAGCAGTCTCTCACCAAGACATGCACTGCCCAAGACGTACAATGAGGTAAATGCATGCAGTTTTTCAGAAAACCAATATTTTTATATAAGGAAAATATGCATTTTTTGTCAATGACAGTATGTGACTATAATATATAGACATTGTACTATATCTGGTAGTGCCCAAATAACAGAAATTTACAGAGTCATGAACTGCTGCAGAAGGCAACAATCTAAAGTCTACTCAGTCGACAATGAACATGGTGAGTGAAATAAGCTACCACCAGATTTTCCAACAATCAGACTAATGGAAATTCAGCATGTCCAAACATTCTTTGCCAAAAAAGTATCCGGGAAAGGTTTGGACACCGCCATACAATTCTGTTGGTTGGTGGGTTTTGTCAACATCCATCTAATGTGTATGGGTACCTAACATCTTGGGGGCATTTGGGTGCATTGAACATATTTGAAGTCGAGGAGTGAGTCGATCAGCGAATTATGCCGTCCATTTCATTCATTTTCTGAGTATCATTAGAATTAGACGGTTGCAGGGTTTTTTTTTCAATTAATTTATTACAAAATGAATTACAATGATACAAAATATTCAAACTTCATGTGAATTCCTAAATACTAAAATTCATTAACATGGGATAATGTGATACAATGTTTAAGCCTATAATTGCTCATGGTCAAACAAACCATTTAATTCGATGTTAACCCCTGTGCTCTTTCCTCGGTGTAATAGTGCGTAAAGGCATACACCGAGCAGTTTTAAAGTTGTTTAAAAGATCAGTTCGACTGAATGACTCATTTAATAAATTAGCATTGCAGTCCCATACGGGTTGTTTCAGAACCCAATTAGAAATTACCGGCAAACTTTAATTAAGATGGAATGTAAAGGTAGTGTAAAATTTTACTAGGGGGACAGATAAAACCCAGATTCATACATTAATTCTTTCAATTTATTTTCCAATTAAAAGCTTGGTGGTCCAACATATTGTAAAACAATGTAAAACCTTAAATCACATTACAGACCGAATCTAGCGCCATTGATTTATTGCAATTAAGGTAAAGATGTGTCGTATTCAACAATTAAAGGGGAACCAACTTGTAGAAATTTTTATTTTTATTTATTCCTATATTTAGCGGATGTTGCAGCTTAACTACACATTTTTATTGACAAAATGGAATGGAATGGTAATGTAAAATTTTACTAGGGAGGCCGATAAAATCCAGATACGTACGTTAATTCCTTCAATTTATTTTCCAATTAAAATCTAGGTGGTCCAACATATTGTAAATTAATATAAGACTGAATCTAATGTCATTGGTTTATTACAATTAAGATGATTAAGATGATATAGTCAATGATTAAAAGGGATCCACATTATTAATATTTTTATTTTTATTCATACCTATATTTAACCTATATTTTTTTTTTTATGTAGATTGTGAGCCCCCATATAGGGCCCATATTAGGCTAACAATGTACATTTTTCCCTATCAGTATGTCATGGAGTATGGGAAGAAATCCATGCAAACACAGGGAGAACATACAATCTCCTTGCAAATGTCCTTGGCAGGATTCGAACCCAAGGACTCCAGTACTACAAGGCTGGAGTGCTAACCACTGAGCCACTGTGTTGCTCCCTAACTACACATTTTTATTGATAAAAGTTAAAATAAAAATAAAAATTAATGTTAGTATAACAAGAAATGAGTATAGAAATAAATGGCCTTTCAAGGCTAAGTATTATATAAAACAACAGATATCAGAAACAGTAAAGGATTAAGGGGATATTGTCACTCCTTGGGGAGAGACCACCATATAGGTGTGTGGAGACCTTTAGCACTCCACTTTGCAAGGGACCATGGGAAGAATATGCAAATATGTCTTCCATGATGTAATTAGGAAGTCAGATGCCTCAGATACCCTCTATTGGTTTGCAACACTGAG